>NC_084582.2:23062500-23222500 GCF_033978685.3 Nerophis lumbriciformis
TTCTGCTGCTATTTGACATAACTGTTATGATGCTTTGACATTTTTGCACTTTATTTCTTTATTGAAAGAAAATTCTATGAAGAGAAAAGTTGTTTGCAAATGTGGTTGCAATGCTAAAAAAATGAAAAGTTAAAGCTAAAAAAAAGAAATACACTTTATTGATTTAACATTATTTCTTTAAAGGGGGAAAGATGTGATGTTATGAGCTAGGGAAAATAACAACTACACTACCCAGCATGCAACAGGAGTGACGAGCATGCGCGGTAGACCCGAAAAGTATTGTTGCATGTCGTCACCCGACAGCTAAGAATGAGGTTATGAGCACGCTGTGAAAGTAAACGTCAAGAACTCAGCCAACACGCCTCGTCTGCATTATTTATAATTAGACAAACAACACATATACAGTGTGATTTTGTTTTGTTTACAAGGAAAGAAAAACAAAAGTTAAAAAAGGGTGATGTCATATATTTTGTATATATATGTATGTGCTGCGGTTGCTTTAAGAACGTTGCGACAGCTGCCGTAAAGGAGGTGCGTTGCTAGCCTGGTTGCTATGTTTCCGGTTGGTCGTAAAAGTGTTCGTCATGTGTTTGTACCCTGCTTAAATCTCTCAGTAAAGTTATTCATTGGATTATACCTTTTGTTTTGAACTTTATTACACCTTGGAGCGCTTTTTCCGGTCCATTTTTTTCCTGCTTTCGCTATCTGCGCCTAATGACTGAGCTACGTGACGTCATTTCTTGTGATGTCCCACGGAGCATTTCTGGTCGGGACGAGATTTGAATAAAGAACCAACTCTTTTTCTTTACTATAGTGGTCTCGATAACAGGTACCGGTTCTCATAAAGGGATTCGATTCCGAGGATTCGGTTCTTTTCTTATCGAACAACCGGGAAAACCGGTTTTGAGTATCATCCCTACAAAGCATAGGCCATTAGTTTTAATGAACTTCACCTTTTTTGAGTTTTGGTTTTGCATTGCATCTCCCAATGAAATGTTCTTTATTGCAGAATGCACAACTTTTGTCCAAAGAGCTTGCTGCATTTGCATTTGATTGGCTATTAATTACCATCGAGTTGGTGTCTGACTCTGACATTTGTGCAACAGTGGTTGCAAAGCTGCTACCTTTTGGCTTGTATGTGGGGATTGTTTTTAATTTAGATGTTCTTTCTTTTGGCGCCTGCATCTCCCCAAAGACAGGATTCAATGCAGCCTTTGCTTGTTTTTCAATAAATTGCAGTAAATCTTTGAATTTTGCCTTTTCGTTATTTTCTTCCATATCACAATCAATCGCCACTTGTCGCGGAGTCTTAAAGGTAGTTTTGATACCAGAACTCTGATGTTGGTTACATTTTCAAGCTCTCCAATAAAGTCGGCCTCCTTCAAAGCAGCATCTTTTAAAAACAATGCTTATGCATGTAAAGCAGCACCTTCATCTCCCTTTATAGGCCACCAGTTTAAAGCTTTATCCATGAAGGCAGATGTTAATTTAGTTTTATTGTCAAAATGCCATTCAAGTTGCTTTTTGGCTTCCATATTCACTATTCAGGTTTTTGAAATTGATTGAAACTTTTATTAGTAGATTGCACATTATTGTACATATTCCGTACAATTGACCACTAAATGGTAACACTCAAATAAGTTTTTCAACATGTTTAAGTCGGGGTCCAAGTAAATCAATTCATGGTAAGTAAATCATTTCATGGGTCTATGTGGATGTAACTCTGAACAAGAGTCTTTGGTTTTCCAGAGGTGAACTGCTCGAGATAATACATGCTTTCTGTTTTGGCTTCTATTCCTTGCTCAAAGGCCTTAATGAAAGAGTGGAACCTTAATGGGTCACCATTAGGCAGGAATGTCAATTGGAGGAAGTAAAGACAGCCGGTGCTGTTTAACCAGCATTTCAGTGATGTCATTGTGCTTTTTCATGACTTCTGCAATAGCACTATTGTCGAATTGAATTGTCATGGGGTGCTCTTGTGTTTGGAGATGGTTTTTAGTGTCTGCTTTAGTTCCTGGTGTAGGCATTGGCTTTGGAGAATTATTAGCATGTGCTTTTCTTGGCTTAGGTCTTGGGGCTGTCCTTGGAACTACAGTATATTAAGTGGCTATGATGGAGGAAGAAGATGCTGCTTGTTTTGACTCACTCAGATGTGACAGCTGATCTTGATTTTGTTCTAATGCAAAAACCTGTATCTTAGAGTCAGCAACAGCCAATTCCGTTCTGAGGGCCAATGTTTTTTTTAGCTTTAATTTGTGCTTCTTCAAAATCGAGAGCATGCTTTGCCTCTAAGGCTTGCGCCTTTGCTTGTAATGTAGCGAGTTCCAATTGAGCTTGTAATTGTGCCACATACGTGTTGGATTTAATGCTTGAGCGTTTGCTGCCAGGTGAACTGGGCACATTACTGCCACTTTTGATCAGCAAAGCGCTCTTTGCGCTTTCAGATGACACACTGGTATGCTGGGATTTACTAGACCTGTTTGAGGCCTTGCTTGTAGCTTGCCTGCTAGTTTGAGACACTCTATCTTCAGGTTGAACATCATCAAATAAATCTTCAGCAGCTGCTGCAAGCTTTGTTTTGTCGAGCCATGCAGTGACTTCCTCCAAGAACGTCTTGAATCTAATTAATTTGGGCTCATACCAATCCTTGTGATTGGCTTCTTTTTCGTCCTCATTTAAAAGTTCTTGAACAGCAACTTGTACGTCCATAAATTCTGCCAAATATGCATGAAAAGTTTCCAAATGTTTGCGAACAGTCTTCACTTTCATTGGCTTCAATCAGCGAGTAAATGTCATTGCACTTCCTTGTGAGAACGCTGAGTTTACCTCTGCGTGTGGTGATCAATTTACAAAGTTATTTTTCTGCAGCAACATCTACGTTGGAATCTTCTTCTATGTTCAATCCATCATCCCGCAGCACTTGGTGAGCAAACTGGCCCCCCTTGGATTCAGTACCCCCCTATGCAACTGGCTGCTTGACTTCCTCACAGACAGACCCCAATCTGTGAGAGTGGGCAACAACACCTCCAGTGCCATCTCCCTGAGCACCGGCTCTCCCCAGGGCTGCGTCCAGATTCCGCTGCTGTTCACGTTGATGACCCATGACTGCTGCGCCAGGTCCACTACTAACCACGTTGTGAAGTATGCAGACGACACAACAGTAGTGGGCGTCATCCGTGACAACAACGACATGGACTACAGGAAGGAGGTGAAACATCTGGTTGAGTGGTGCAGAACCAACAACCTGGTCCAGAACCTTGACAAGACCAAGAAGATCACCGTCGAATTCAGGAAGCACCAGTCCAGCCATGCTCCACTCTTCATCAACAGCAAAGCGGTGGAGATGGTAAGCAGCACCAAGTTCCTGGAGGTGCAGATAACTGACAATATGACCTGGTCCGTACACACCGGAGCTCTTGTAAAAAGAGCTCAGCAGCGCATGCACTTTTTGCGTCGGATAAAAAGAGCACAGCTCCCTCCCCCCATTCTCACCATATTCTACAGAGGCACTATAGAGAGCCTGCTGACTAACAGCATCTCTGTCTGGACTGGAGCCTGCAGTGCCTCAGACTGGAAGTCTTTCCAGAGAGTGGTGAGAACGGTGGAAAAGATCACCAGCACTCCTCTTCCTCCTATCCAGGAGATTGCATAAAGCCGCTGACAGACCAGGGATTAGAAAATCTGCAGAGACTCCTCCCACCTCCACCAAGGACTATTTTCACTGCTGGACTCTAGAAAGAGGTTCCGCAGCTTCCATAGCAGAACCTCCAGGTTCTGTAACAGCTTCTTCCCTCAGGCCGTAAGACTCTTGAATGCATCATAATAATCCCCTCAATTCCCCCAAAAAATTGATTAACTGGTTGGAATATAAAGACAATATAACATACATCCATAAATGTGGATGCATTTGCAAAAGTGCAATATATTTATCTGTACAGTAACCTATTTATTTATTTATATATGCACCTTATTGCTTCTTTATCTTGCACTACCATGAGCTAATGCAACACAATTTCGTTCTTATCTGTACTGCAAAGTTCAAATTTGAATGACAATAAAAAGTAAATCTAAGTCTAAGACCCACAAACACTGGCTGAGTAACAACAATATGAACGTGTGTGTGTGTGTGCGTGCGTGCGTGCGTGCGGTACACAGAACATACATTTCCACACTGCTATTAGCCCCGGGTCCAGTGGACCCGAACATCTTATATGTAATATAAATGTGTAGGGGGGGGGTGTATGGTGTGTGGTCATTAAATATGTATTCTGATATATTTTCTTCACAGAAAATGAGCCAAAGCCAGTTAGTCTCAGTTTGAAAAATTAAATAATTGTATCATTTTTCTTTTAATAAAAATCGAAAACGGGTCCCACAGACCCGAAACACCACACAAGGGTTAACAGAGCTAAATTAAACCACAAACTTCCGAAATACGGACAGCACATTAAATGTCCCACCATAGACAATAACCTACTAGATCACTGCTACACGGCTCTTAAAGGGGCATGCCACTATGTCCCACGTGCGGCTCTTGGCTGCTCTGATGACAATTTGATCCATCTCATCCCAATTTACAATCAAAAATTCAAATCTGCAAAGCCTGCATTCAGAAACGTAAAGAAATGGACAAATGAGGCGATGGAAGAGTTACAGGACTGCTTTGACTGTACAGACTGGAGTGTGTTTGAGGATGCCACAAGTGACTTGGACAAGCTCACAGACACTGTGACATCTCACTTTAGTTTCTGTGAGTAAGTATGTGTGCCAACAAAGACTTTCAGCATCTTCAACAACAACAAACCATGGTTCATAGCAAAACTGAGCAAGTAGTGTCAGGCAAAGGAGGAGGTATAAAGAGCAGGAGACAGGTCTCTGTACAAAACAATCAGGAACACTTTGAATAAGGAAATCAGAGGTGCAAAAAATAAATTCTCTGAAAAGCTGAAAGTCCAGTTTTCAGCAAACAACTCGTCTTTGTTCTGGAAAAGTATTCTAGAAATGACCACCTACAAAAGACCCATCACCCAATGTTGATGCTAATTATGGCATTGCTGAGGAGCTGAATAGCTTCTATTGATGTTTTGATAAAGGACCATCTTCACCCCTCCCCCATTCCAGTCCAGCTGCAATCACCTCCACTCACCTTGCTAACCCTCCCCCGCCCAACACAATCCACACTGATCATACATTAGGAAGATGTTCGCCGCCTCTTTCAGAGACAGAACATCCGAAAGGCGCTAGGACCTGACAGAGTTACACCTTCCTGTCTCAGGACCTGTGCTGTCCAACTAGCACCTGTCTTCACACAGATATTCAACAGATCACTGGATCTGTGCGATGTCCCCTCATGCTTCAAAAACTCCACATCATTCCACTCCCTGAGGAATCCTCCATCACTGAACTGAACGACGACACACCTGTGGCCTTGACTTCAGTCGTCATTAAGTCCTTTGAACGGTTAGTGCTGTCCCATCTTAAAAGCACCATAGGCCACCAACTGGACCCCTACAGAGAAAACAGGCCAGTGGATGATGCAGTTAACTGCACTTCATCCTGCAACATCATGACCAACCAGGAACCTATGCCAGGATACTGTTTGTTGACTTCAGCTCCGCGTTCAACACCATCATACCTGAAATCCTCACCGCCAAACTCTCCCACCTCGCTGTGCCTCCTACTACTTGTCAGTGGATCTCCAGCTTCCTGACAAACAGGAGCCAGCTTGTGCGGTTGAAAGACATCACATCTGGAACAAGGTCAATCAACACTGGAGCGCCACAGAGATGTGTCCTTTCTCCATTGCTCTTCTCCCTATACACAAATGACTGCACCTCCAAGGATCCAGCTGTCAAACACTTGAAATTTGCAGATGACACCACTGTCATTGGGCTCATTTAGGATGGTGACCAGTCTGCATATCGGCAGGAGGCTGGTGCTTTGGTGTCAACACAACCTTGAACTGAACCCCTGTACAGGACTTGTACTCCAGCAGGACCAGGAAGAGGGCAGAGGACATCACCAAAGACCCCACACACCCGGCATACACTGTCTTCAACCTCCTCCCCTCTGGCAGACGACACATATCCCTGCACACAAAAACTACTAGGCACAAGAACAGCTTCTTTCCCACTTTCATCACTCTCTTGAACGGCAGATAATGTGGACAACACAATCTGATCTGTTCCCAAGCACAGCCAGACTTTACTGGCACTACTGACTATCACTCATGCATCCTGCATATTACAGACTTATTGCACATTACAGACCATGCACCTGGCTTTCTTTGCACTGCACTACTCTTTCTCTACATTTGTTGTAACTATATACCTCATTTATGCATATATTTTTACTTTGCACAAAATCTTGTATAGTCTTACTTGTATATAATGCTGATAGGTGACTAGTTATGTCTTTCTGTAAAGTATGCACCTTGAGTACTTGCTTGCTCAGTGAATGCATACGTGTCTATTTGTTGTATGTGTAGAGCGCTAACAACTGCCGAAGACAAATTCCTTTTATATGCAAGTATACTTGGCCAAATTAACCGGATTCTGATTCTGATGTGTGTGTTCTCTTTTGTGCGCGCGTGCAGCACAGCAGTGAGTCGCGAAATTAAGGTCCTGCAAAAGGCGAATGAAGCACAGAGAAAAGTATCAAAGCTTTGAAGAATGATCTGAGGGAACAAAGCTGGGATATTTTGAGAGAACAAAGCTGGGGCAATGTGTGCAGTAAGAATGATGTAGATCAGGGGTGGCCAACCAGTCAGAGACTAAGAGACACTTTTTTTTTTACTGTGTTACTGCAAAGAGCCAGATCCTACACATGGGCACACATGAACATCACCCCATCCCTTCCTCACGCGCGCACACACACACACACACACACACACACACACACACACACACACACACACACACACACACACACACACACACACACACACACAGACCTATGCTCAGCCAGATTTATTGTAAATGTCACACACCAACATGACTTCTACAGTACTAAGACCACAGGCCAGTTATTTTCAACAATTAACATTGTGTGCACTGTCTCACACACAAACTCTCAGTGCAACCAAGTCCACATACAAAAATATATTTTTTCTCCTACTATGCATGTTGCTTAGTGGGACTTCTGGCATTCCTTGTCGTGGACAATCCTCTTCAAATCTGGCTTGTATTCTGTTGTTGCCACTCGAAGCAATTCTTTCACATGGGTGTCAGTCAGAACAGATTGATGCTTTGATTTCACATGTTTCAGGGTAGAAAACACAGACTCGTAGACGTATGTTGACCCAAACATTGACAGTATCTTAAGCGCAGCCCGTTTGACATTGGGGTATTTTTCCATTGGCACACTTTTCCAGAGCTCAATGGTCCCTTTCAGTTTGTCCTCCTCACAAAGATCGATCACCTCCAACTCAGCCGCAGCCTCATCTGTGACGAGGAATGTAATCTGTGGCCTTTTCAGTTGGAGATCATGGAACCGTGTCACAAAGCTTACGTGCAGGTTTTCAACCAGTGTCGCATATCTGTCTCTCTTCTTTTTCAGGGCGGCGCTGGTGACTTGCCCGCTGGCTTTTAGCAGAGTGGGAAAATGCGTTAAATCTCCCTTTTGAATATGCGCCTAGAACCGCTTCAATTTGTTGATGAACGCAAACACACTTTGCACCAGGTCAGGTAGCATTATTAACTTACTCTGCAGGGTCAGGTTCAGTCTGTCCAAGTGACACAGCATGTCGACCAAAAAGGCCAGATCCATAATCCACTCGAGGTCCGAGAGCTCGGGATAGTCCTTATCCTTCTCTTCCATGAACAGTTTCACAGCATCCAAAAGCTAAAAAAAGCGAGAAAGTACCTTACCTTTTGACAGCCACCTCACAGTGCAGTGCAGCGGCAGGTCACCTGGAAGCCCTTGGTCCAGCTCAGCGATAAGATTCCTGAATTGCTTGTGTTTAACTGCATGTGTGCGGATGTGGTTGACGATTTCCATCACGGGCTTCATGACGTTGTCTAAATTCAATGTATTAGATACGAGTTGCCCTGTGGATAATGCAGTGGAAATTCCAAAACTCTTAATTGTTTCGTCAGCTTTGCACAACCCCACAAGCCCATTCACAGATCCGATCATGGCTGGTGCTCCATCTGTGGCTATTGCAGTTAGTTTCTTGGTGGGGTCAGATTTGCTTTCGCAAATGCAGCCATCATTGTTTCTTTCGCAGGTTCTGTCTTTTAATGGCACATTATCAAGGAGTTCTTCTTTTATCACACAATCGTTTGGCACAGACCGTGCAAATATTGCCAACTGAGGCTTGTCTTGTATGTCACAACTCTCATCCAATGCGACACTAAAATACTGTCATGCTTGAAGGTCAGAGTGCAACTGTGATTCAATAGCTGTGTTACTGTCCGATATTCTGCGTTCAACAGTGTGGCGGGACAGTTGGACTTCTGATACCTTTATTTTTAGTTTGTCGTCTTCAGGAGACAAGATTTCAGTCCCCTTCATTGTATGGCTTTTTAGCCTGTGCATTGTTCCAAGCCAGTTGATGTGATGCAAACGTTACGGTCTCTGAGTGCTTCGTAAATTTTTGGAAAAACTATTTCTGCTTTTCTGCCTGACTTTTCAAAGTGGCCAACTTGTGCTGGCGAAGTTCTGTCCCTTTTGGAAATTCCTGGTCGATGTTAGCATGGAGTGAGCTAAAGTGACGCTGAAGATTTGAAGCTTTGAAATGCTAATGACGCCTGACATATAAGGCAGAATGGCTTGCCATTACGTTCAACAAAAAAATATAAACTCTCCTACACTTGTTAAAATGTCCTGTGTTCTTCATATTTTTGTTTTGCTGTGCTTTTTTTCCGTGCCATTTTGAGAGCAAACTTGTCACACATTGTTTACTACTGTGGTCTCATGCACATGCACGTTTGACGTCACTCAAATCGTCGTCTTCTTCTTCTTCTTCTTCTTCTTCTTCTTCTTATGTGCAACTCAAACCGGCTTAAGATGGGCGGAAAAAGTAATCCGGATATTGTAATCCAAGTATTTCCTTTTTTTTCCCGTGATGATCACGATCACGGGCCGATAGAAGAGGCCGCATGTTGAACGCCACGGTGTTTTACAAGCTAGATTTTGAAAAAACGCCCTACTTGTGCTGAGCAGACAATGAAACGACCGTGTGTCTCGGTCGTGCTGCATTTTGGGAAATGTAGTGTTTTTCGTCCCGGCGAAGGCCAGGGACAGTAGATATACTACAGTACAGTAACACGGCAACGTGGGCCTCTGACATCAAAGAGTTTGTCGCATCTACACCTTGTGGGCACTAATGATTTGGAAAAAAAAAAAAATATATATATATATATATTTATTTTTTTTCTTAAATTTTTTAATTTAATTGTATTTATTTCTATTTTTTTTAAAGAGTTAAGAGCTGCATTAAATCAGCCAAAGAGCTGCGGGTTGGCCAGGCCTGATGTAGATGAAGCATATGGTACTTTTCAATACTTGCATGGTTAGGGTTAGGAAAAATATTTATTATCTAAATAAAAATGAGGAACGCTTCACGAATTTGCGTGTCATCCTTGCGCAGGGGCCATGCTAATCTTCTCTGTATCGTTCCAATTTTAGTACCGTATTTTCCGCACTATAAGGCGCACCTAAAAACCACAAATTTTCTCAAAAGCTGACAGTGCGCCTTATAATCCGGTGCGCCTTATATATGGGTTAATATTAATATTAATTTTCATAAAGTTTCGGTCTCGCAACTACGGTAAACAGCCGCCATCTTTTTTCCCCGTAGAAGAAGAAGAAGCGCGCGGTGCATGCTGGGATATGTGACGTTTCATTTCCATTTGTGTGTTTATGTAAAGACCCCAAAATGGCTCCTATTAAGTGTGTTGTCTGTCTAATTATAAATAATGCAGACGAGGCGTGTTAACTGAGTTCTCAACGTTTACTCACAGCGTGCTCATAACCACATTCTAACTGCCGGCATACAACAACGCTTCTCAGGGCTACCGCGCATGCTCGTCACTATCGTTGCATGCTGGGTAGTGTAGTTGTTATATTTGCTAGCTCATAACATCACATTAAGAGACACGCTTACGCGCTTAATTCAATACTCGCCGTCATTCCGGGTGGATTGACAAAAGACCTCCAACCGCTGGATATTGGTGTCAACAGGGCATTCAAATCACGACTGCGAACGGCGTGGGAACAATAGATGACCGAAGGCGAACACACCTTCACTAAGACAGGGAGACAGCGCCGGACGACATACGCCAACATCTGCCAGTGGATCGTAAATGCCTGGCCAGATATTTCGGTCACAACTGTGGTCCGAGCTTTCCGGAAGGCAGGATTCACAGAACTGCTGGACAACAGCGACACTGACTCCGATTACTTCGACGAGACGGAGCCGGCCATTTTGGATCCCACATTCGCCCAACTTTTCAATTCGGACACCGAAGGAGAAGAATTTGAGGGATTTATGAATGAAGAATAACTTCAGAAAGTGAGCGTTATGTTTATTTTGTGTGTTGTGACATTAACGTTCGAGCAACATTATGTTGCTATTGCTCTGCACTATTTTGAATTTTACTATGTTTGTGATTGCACATTTGCGTACATTTTGGGAGTGAACAGAGTTGTTAGAACGCTGGTTTTTAATATATTATTAAAGTTTGACTGACCTATCTGACTGTTTTTTTGACATTCCTTTAGCGCAGTTAGATGCGGCTTACAACACGGGGCGGCTTATAGGTGGACAAAGTTTTGAAATATGCCGTTCATTGAAGGCGGGGCTTATAACCCAGGGCGCCTTATGGTGCGGAAAATACGGTATATGCGTTACCGAAGTAGCGCAATGGGTCTCGGAAACGATTTGGTATAAGTAGGCTATGTCCCGCTACATTTTGCACAGACATGGTGGCAGAAACAAGCCAGACTGCGAGCATTGGTGCAAATTGTTTCCTCCCGTTCACGGCACCAACAATGGCAGCAGTCTGACGTCAAGAATATTTGCATACTCCTCCCCCATCAGAACATACTCCTCCTCCAGCAGACTTGTTCTCGTGGAGAACGCTCATGCCTCTTGATCACATAGCTCTCTTCACAAGTCCTTACCAATATGCCATTACAGAAGACAACTATCATTACCTTGATGTTTTTTGTTATTTAAGTGTGTGGTCGACCTTGCTAAATATTCAAAAAATATTACTTGCAAAAACTAAAACCAGCATGTTTTCTCAATGTAGTGCAATCAGGATTCAAAACTTTATATGTATTACTTACTTTCCAGTTGTCACCAACTTAGATCAACATATGTAATTTCTAACACCTCCAATACTGTCAGCCTTAAGAAGTAAAAATATGCTTAATTTTCCCTGTTTGTTGCCACTAGCTAGACAAACATAAAATGAGAAAGTAGAAAAATCGAAAATTTATTTAAAATGTAAAAAAAGTATAAATTAAAAAGAATAAAACACCATACTAGACTATCCGTGCAGTTCGGGTAGGAATTGTGTGTGACTGCATCCACCGAAATGCGCGAGTCAAACTGATATGCTAGCGGTATCATGCTAACAGTTAGCATGTGTCATGTACCAAATTTAATGAGTCATGTTTTGCAAAAATAGCAAAACAAAAAAGTTAGCATGAACAGCTAAATTATGTAGAGTTGTACGACTCTGGGGTAAACTGTTGCAAAATTAGCTGAAAAAGTTAGCATGTAAATGCTAACAGTTAACATGTGGCATACCAAGTTATATGACTCCAAAGTGTATGGCTGTGGAATTAGCAGAAAAAGTGTTAAAGTGTTTATATATATATATATATATATATATATATATATATATATATACATATATATATATATATATATATATATATATATATATATATATATATATATATATATATATTTATTTATTTATTTATTTATTTTTTATTTTTTTTTAATTTATTTAATTTTTTTTTTTTTTTTTTTAAAAGAGTTAAGAGCTGCATTAAACCAGCCAAAGAGCTGCGGGTTGGCCAGGCCTGATGTTGATGAAGCATATGGTACTTTTCAATACTTGCATGGTTAGGGTTAGGAAAAATATTTATTATTTAAATAAAAATGAGGAACGCTTCACGAATTTGCGTGTCATCCTTGCGCAGGGGCCATGCTAATCTTCTCTGTATCGTTCCAATTTTAGTATATGCGTTACCGAAGTAGCGCAATGGGTCTAGGAAACGATTTGGTATAAGTAGGCTATGTCCCGCTACATTTTGCACAGACATGGTGGCAGAAAACAAGCCAGACTGCGAGCAATGGTGCAAAATGTTCCCTCCCCTTCACGGCACCAACAATGGCAGCAGTCTGACGTCAAAAATATTTGCATACTCCTCCCCCATCAGAACATACTCCTCCTCCAGCAGACTTGTTCTCGTGGAGAACGCTCATGCCTCTTGATTACATAGCTTTCTTCACAAGTCCTTACCAATATGCCATTACAGAAGACAAATATCATTACCTTGATGTTTTTTGTTATTTAAGTGTGTGGTCGACCTAGCTAAATATTCAAAAAATATTACTTGCAAAAACTAAAACCAGAACGTTTTCTCAATGTAGTGCAATCAGGATTCAAAACTTTATATGTATTACTTACTTTCCAGTTGTCACCAACTTAGATCAACATATGTAATTTCTAACACCTCCAATACTGTCAGCCTTAAGAAGTAAAAATATGCTTAATTTTCCCTGTTTGTTGCCACTAGCTAGACAAACATAAAATGAGAAAGTAGAAAAATCGAAAATGTATTTAAAATGTAAAAAAAGTATAAATTAAAAAGAATAAAACACCATACTAGACTATCCGTGCAGTTCGGGTAGGAATTGTGTGTGACTGCATCCACCGAAATGCGCGAGTCAAACTGAAATGCTAGCGGTATCATGCTAACAGTTAGCATGTGTCAGGTACCAAATTTAATGAGTCATGTTTTGCAAAAATAGCAAAACAAAAAAGTTAGCATGAACAGCTAAATTAGTAGAGTTGTACGACTCTGGGGTAAACTGTTGCAAAATTAGCTGAAAAAGTTAGCATGTAAATGCTAACAGTTAACATGTGGCATACCAAGTTATATGACTCCAAAGTGTATGGCTGTGGAATTAGCAGAAAAAGTGTTAAAGTGTTAAAATATATATATATATTAGAGATGCGCGGATAAACAATTATTTCATCCGCAACCGCATCACAAAAGTCGTCAACCATCCGCATCCACCCGAACTAACATTTAATCAAAACCGCACCCGCCCGCACTCGCCCGTTGTTATATATCTAATATAGACGATGCAAGGCATTAGTGAGGTTATAAAGCTTTTGCCTGTTAAAGAAAGGAGACTGATCCAATGTTAGCAGAGACATTCAATGCGTGCCACGCTGTCACGGCCCAGACGCACACCAGTGCGCAATCATCTGGGAGCCGCGCTGAGCGCACCTCCAAGCGCGTGGAGGTGCGATGTCCCTCTCACCCGCGGCGGCTCCACCCGGGCTCGCGCCCGATGCTTCAGCGCGCACCGCGGCGGCCATCCTACTCGTCGCGGCCTAGCCCTCGCGGCTCTCGCTGCCGGCGACGGCCGGGTATGGGCCCGACGCTCCAACGCCATCCATTTTCAGGGCTAGTTGATTCGGCAGGTGGGTTGTTACACACTCCTTCGCGGGTTCCGACTTCCATGGCCACCGTCCTGCTGTCTATATCAACCAACACCTTTTCTGGGGTCTGATGAGCGTCGGCATCGGGCGCCTTAACCCGGCGTTCGGTTCATCCCGCAGCGCCAGTTCTGCTTACCAAAAGTGGCCCACTCGGCTCACCAGGGTGAGCCCCACCCCTTTCGTGAGCGCACTGCGCGCGGAGTGACCCCTGTTACGCGCCCCCGGCAACGGGGGTGGTGGGCAGGTAAGCTGCGCGGGTGGAGCGCGCGGAGTGACCCCTGTTACGAGTCCCCGGCCACGGGGGTGGCGGGCAGGTAAGCTGCTTACCTGCTGCGCGTGACGCCGGCCGCGGCGAAGGCGGACGAGGCGGGGTGTCGGTGCGGTGGGCGCGGTGGTGACCCTGGACGTGCGTCGGGCCCTTCTCGCGGATCACCTCAGCTACGGCTCCCGGTGGGGCCCTCTCGGGGGAAGAGGCCTCGGTCCCGGACCCCCGGCGAGGCGTCCCTTCTCCGCTCCGTAAAAGTGTCCATCTCTTTTTTTTTCTTCATCTGTTGTGGCATATGCTGCAGGTGCCTGCTCGTTTTTCGTATGTGGGTAACAACATTTAACTATGTATATATATTTCCGAATTGGTTTAACTGCCACCCGCCTGAATCTATTTAAAATCTAATTTTTTTTAATTTCAACCGCCCGACCCGACCCGCGGATAAAATCTAATTTTTTTTAATTTCAACCGCCCGACCCGACCCGCGGATAAAATCAAATTTTTTTTTATTTCAACCGCCCGACCCGCGGATAATCCGCGGACTCTGCGGTTGTGTCTGCAAACCGCGCATCTCTAATAAACCAGCCAAAGAGCTGCGGGTTGGCCAGGCCTGATGTTGATGAAGCATATCCATCCATCCATTTTCTACCGCTTATTCCCTTTGGGGTCGCGGGGGGCGCTGGAGCCTATCTCAGCTACAATCGGGCGGAAGGCGGGGTACACCCTGGACAAGTCGCCACCTCATCGCAGGATGAAGCAAATGGTACTTCAGTGTTTCCGACAGGACAGGCATCTATTTGTGGTGGTGTGGTCGGGGGGTGGGGGGTGGCGGCGGCAGCGGCGATGACCAAGAAGAACGCGGAGTTGGAATATAATTACAACATTTTATGTACATATTTATATACAGATTTGAACAATTAGTGATTCACTGAAATATATTTATTAATTGGGACGGCGTGGCGCAGTGGTAGAGTGGCCGTGCGCGACCCGTGGGTCCTTGGTTCAATCCCCACCTAGTACCAACCTCGTCATGTCCGTTGTGTCCTGAGCAAGACACTTCACCCTTGCTCCTGATGGGTGCTGGTTAGCGCCTTGCATGGCAGCTCCCTCCATCAGTGTGTGAATGTGTGTGTGAATGGGTAAATGTGGAAGTAGTGTCAAAGCGCTTTGAGTACCTTGAAGGTAGAAAAGCGCTATACAAGTACAACCCATTTATCATTTATCATTTAATTGTGGTTCTTACAAAAAATATATCTTATAAAATATAAAAGCTAAAATGTCTCTTAATTAGTGAATACTAAATAATTTAACTTTAGCCTACTACTACAACCATATTATTTACCAGCAACATGAAGTGAAACAGAGGCAGAGGTGTCCTGCCACAGTCAGTCAACCTCCTCCTCCTGCTGCTGCTGAACAGGTCGCACCTGTGGTCCGGACTGTAGGCCTACCTCCTCTCCAAGTCGAGCCCTTTTCGGCCATTGAAAATATTTTTCTATACTCATCTGTGTGAAGGAGTGAACATCCAACATTAGAATTTATTACTAACGAGCAGAACCGCCCTATGTACAGTGCCGTCTAACCTTAAGCGGCAGCAGCTCAACACATGCAGGGTTCAACGTTAAGGTTTTTTTCTACTTGCCCGACTTCTCAAATCTACTTGCCCCAATCTTTTTACTTGTCCTGCCTAGGTTTTTTTCTGGCTGTGTAGTGCTCATGGCTTATATCTTACTAAAATTCTTCCCGTTGACTATTTACAACACTACACAGTATTTATTATTATTATTATTATTATCTATAATTACATTTAAAGGGCATTGCATACATGTAAAATTAAATGCTATTTCACATTATTTTGACCAGTAGCAGTTACACTCATCTGAACAGGTCAGCCACCTGTTTAAAGCCCGATCATAGTTGAAATCTTGAAATGAAAGGCCTTTAATGGCCAAAACATTAACCTGGACAACATTTTAACAGCTGGTTGGCTCAGATTTTAGATTTTATTCTTTTCATTGCATTCACATGCTGCAGTGGACAGTGGACAATTTAGCTTCAGTCCATGTGTGTTTATTGACAGTCAAACAGCGGCGGTGTTAATGAAGCAGCGTCAGTGAAACGCTCGGTGAAATCGCGGATTAACGTTAAATATATGACGAGCCGCGAGCGATGCAGCTATAACCTATCTACCTATAACACCTGTAAAAATGAAGCAATGCTACCACGCTCGCAAGCGTTAGCTAGCCGGCTATGAGCCACCAAGCTGCTAACTATCGCCAAAAGGCACCATTTAAGTTTTTTTCCCCATGGCATCCTGGATCAAGGCTTTCAGCATCTTTTGGACGTTTGAGGTAGAAACGTAGGAAGCGCCATCATTATGAAAAGTAGCCGGCGAGTATTTTAATCCCGTCCGTCCCTCTTCTTCTTCTTCGTCTTCTTCTTTCTCTGGCCCACCAGGTGAATTAAGTGCTATTGGCGCAGTTACAATGCATAGTAGGCTACCGCCACCTACTGCACCGGAGGTGTAACTACAAGCAACATTCACAGACAGTCCCATTGCTTTTATGAACGGTCGAGCGAGTCAAAAGCCGAAAAATCCATTTGTGGCGGACGTAATTATTTCGTGGCGGGCCGCCACAAATAAATGAATGTGTGGGAAACACTGTACTTTTCAATACTTGCATGGTTAGGGTTAGGAAAAATATTTATTAATTAAATAAAAATGAGGAACGCTTCACGAATTTGCGTGTCATCCTTGCGCAGGGGCCATGCTAATCTTCTCTGTATCGTTCCAATTTTAGTATATGCGTTACCGAAGTAGCGCAATGGGTCTAGGAAACGATTTGGTATAAGTAGGCTATGTCCCGCTACATTTTGCACAGACATGGTGGCAGAAAACAAGCCAGACTGCGAGCATTGGTGCAAAATGTTCCCTCCCCTTCACGGCACCAACAATGGCAGGTCTGACGTCAAGAATATTTGCATACTCCTCCCCCATCAGAACATACTCCTCCTCCAGCAGACTTGTTCTCGTGGAGAACGCTCATGCCTCTTGATCACATAGCTTTCTTCACAAGTCCTTACCAATATGCCATTACAGAAGACAAATATCATTACCTTTATGTTTTTTGTTATTTAAGTGTGTGGTCGACCTTGCTAAATATTCAAAAAATATTACTTGCTAAAACTAAAACCAGCACGTTTTCTCAATGTAGTGCAGTCAGGATTCAAAACTTTATATGTATTACTTACTTTCCAGTTGTCACCAACTTAGATCAACATATGTAATTTCTAACACCTCCAATACTGTCAGCCTTAAGAAGTAAAAATGTGCTTAATTTTCCCTGTTTGTTGCCACTAGCTAGACAAACATAAAATGAGAAAGTAGAAAAATCGAAAATGTATTTAAAATGTAAAAAAGTATAAATTAAAAAGAATAAAAGACCATACGGGACGGCGTGGCGCAGTGGAAGAGTGGCCGTGCACGACCCGAGGGTGCCTGGTTCAATCCCCACCTAGTACCAACCTCGTCATGTCCGTTGTGTCCTGAGCAAGACACTTCACCCTTGCTCCTGATGGGTGCTGGTTAGCGCCTTGCATGGCAGCTCCCTCCATCAGTGTGTGAATGTGTGTGTGAATGGGTAAATGTGGAAGTAGTGTCAAAGCGCTTTGAGTACCTTGAAGGTAGAAAAGCGCTATACAAGTACAACCCATTTATCATTATCATTTATATTAGACTATCCGTGCAGTTCAGGTACGGATTGTGTGTGACTGCATCCACCGAAATGCGCGAGTCAAACTGATATGCTAGCGTTATCATGCTAACAGTTAGCATGTGTCATGTACCAAATTTAATGAGTCATGTTTTGCAAAGATAGCAAAACAAAAAAGTTAGCATGAACAGCTAAATTATGTAGAGTTGTACAACTCTGGTGTAAACTGTTGCAAAATTAGCTGAAAAAGTTAGCATGTAAATGTTAACTGTTAACATGTGGCATACCAAGTTATATGACTCATAAGTGTATGGCTGTGAAATTAGCAGAAAAAGTGTTAAATTAGCTGAAAAAGTCAGCATGCTAATGATAGCATACTAATAGTTGGCATGTGGCAACTATGAAGTTGTATGACTCTGGGGAACACGGTTGCAAAATTATCCAAAAAAAGTTAGCATTTTACTGTTAAGATGCTAGCATGCTAATAATAGATAGCATGTATCACATATCAAGTTATGTAGCTATAAAACGTATGGCTGTGAAATTAGCCAAAAAAGTGTAAAAAAAATAGCTGCAAAAGATAGCATGCTAACGGTAGTATGCTAGCAGTTGAGTAACAAGCACCAGGAGCATTTCGTCTTTGGTAGCGTTCAAGTCTGTTAAGAAATATGGTCTAGGTAAAGGTATATTACCCATTAATTTTCAGTGGGGGTAAATTCCTGTTAATTCCGGGTAATGCGGGAATTATCAGATCCCTGAATGTCCAGGGTGAGTGGAGTGTGTGGATGGTGGAACAGTTAGAATCGGATGAGAAATGTGGGAGTTGTGGAACTTTGAAAATATCCATTCTTTTCAATGAGAATTTCCTGGAATTTTGGGAACTTCAGGAAAACCAGGACATTTTAAAAATATAAATATTATCACAATTGTCCTAGATCAGGGGTCTTTCACTCAAAGAGCCATTTTGACCCGTTTCACGGATTAAAGAAAACAATGGGAGCCGCAAAACTTTTTTGAAATTTTAAATGAAATAACACTGTATATAAATTTTTTTTTACTTCGTGCTATGTCGAAACAAACTATTATGGGTTACATTTATGAAATCAATGAACGACTGCAGAGAAAATGAAATAACATTTCTGCATTCAACAAAACGTTTTTAACTCAGAAAAAGACGTTGGGTTGAAGGTTAAGTAAAATACTTTAATGTCTATTTAAGTCCTCCTTGTATTAATGAAAAAACAAAACGCCGAATTTAAATAATCCACTGGCAGAGAACAAAAAATGCCTTCCTCTCTCTCTGTGCCGTCATCCTTCTACTGGCGCCGTGCAGTCAGCTGCCAACCTGAATAATAAAATGTCTATTTCACTGAACAATTAAAAATTTTGAATATATGCAAAATTATAGGAAATTAAAATATTTATCATACTTGGTCAATGGGATTTCTGTTCCTGAACAGCAGCGCACAGCGTCTCCACATCAGGGCTGTATGACGTCACCTTCATCTTCACACATGATTGTAAGCTCTCATCTGTGAGGCCTGTGCGATGTTTGTTTTTAATAAAGTTCATGTTGGAGAACACCTGCTCACATACATATGTGGATCCAAAGATCGACAGGACTCCAAGTGCATACTTCTTCATGTTCACATAGAAGTCGGGCATAGCGTTCCAAGTTTCGAACAGAAGTTTGTCTGGTTTGGGGAGGTTTTCAATATCACACCAATTGTGATTCTGAGCAAGAATGGCCTTCTGTCGTGAAATATCTTCAAGGTCCGCTGTCAGGCGCTTTAACTTGGACACCAACATGTCTTTGTCAGCCAGTTCCAGGTGTGGACTCACACCTGGAACTGCTGTCATATTCAACAAGGATGGATCGAGGCTGAGGGGAGTGACAGGGAAGGATAATGTGTTTTTTCCCTCTCTAAACTCAGTGAATCGTTTCCCAAACGATGTTTGCATCGCAATGACTGTAGAATGCAAATACTCTAAATTCACAATGTGAGCTTTTTTCAACTCACTCAAACTGGGGAAGTGTGACAGTGTACCTTTCTGTAAATCTCTGGCAAGCACTGTCAACTTGCGCTCGAATGCCAAAACCTCCTCCAACATGTGCAGGGCTGTGTGTCCTTTCCCCTGAAGAGCTGTGTTTAGCGTGTTCAGGTGAAGCGTGTTCAGGTGAAGTGTAGCTTTTCCAGCCACTCTGGCTGTTCCAACACAGGATATGTGAGCCCTCTGCTACCCAGAAAGGTTTTCACCTCTTCTAGACACGCGGCAAAGCATATGGTACTTTTCAATACTTACATGGTTAGTGTTAGGAAAAATATTTATTATTAAAATAAAAATGAGAAAACGCTTCACAAATTTGCGTGCCATCCTCGCGCAGGGGCCATGCTAATCTCTGTATCGTTCCAATTTTAGTATATGCATTACCGAAGTAGGTCTGGGAAACGATTTGGTATAAGTAGGCTACGTCCTGCTACCTTTTGCACAGACATGGCGGCAGAAAACAAGCCAAATTGAAGTGAATATGATACTACTTGTCAACATTGACGGATGATTATGATCTAATGTGTGTATGTAATGCTAGCGCTAAAAATAAACTTCAAATGCAGTCTGAGTCAGTCCCAGTAAGGGCCGATGGGTAGTATATCCAAAGGCCTTGGACGTCAGACTGCTAGCATTGGTGCGAAAGATTCCCTCCCCCTCACGGCACCAACAATGGCAGCAGTCTGACGTCCAGAATATTTGCATACTCCTCCAGCAGACTTGTTCTCGTGAAGAACGCTCGTGCTTGTTGATCACATGGCTTTCTTCACTAGTCCTTACCAATATGCCATTACAGAAGACAAATATTATCATTGCCTTGAAGTTTTTTGTTATTTAAGTGTGTGATCAACCTTGCTAAATATTAAACAATATACTACTGGCAAAAACTAAAACCAGCACGTTTTCTCAATGTAGTGCAGTCAGGATTCAAAACTTTATATGTCAATAAATCAATGTTTATTTATATAGCCCTAAATCACAAGTGTCTCAAAGGGCTGCACAAGCCACAACGACATCCTCGGTTCAGATCCCACATCAGGGCAAGGAAAAACTCAACCCAGTGGGATGACAAGGAGAAACCTTGGAGAGGACCGCAGATGTGGGTGACCCCCACCCCTCTAGGGCGACCGGTGCAATGGACGTTGAGTGGATCTAGCATAATATTGTGAAAATCCAGTCCATAGTGGATCTAACATAATAGTGATAGTCCAGTCCATAGTGGACCATAGCAGAGGACCATCCCGAGCGGAGACAGGTCAGCAGCGCAGAGATGTCCCCAACCGATGCACAGGTGAGCGGTCCACCCCGGGTCCCGACTCTGGACAGCCAGCATTTCATCCATGGCCACCAAACCTGTGCCCCCCCCCCCCCCCCCCTCCACGAGGGAGAGGGGGGCAGAGCAGAAAACAAACGAAACGGCAGATCAACTGGTCTAAAAGGGGGGTCTATTTAAAGACTAGAGGATACAAATGAGTTTTTAGATGGGACTTAAATGCTTCTACTGAGGTAGCATCTCTAACTGTTACCGGGAGGGCATTTCAGAGTACTGGAGCCCTAATAGAAAAAGCTCTATAGCCCGCAGACTTGTTTTGGGCTCTGGGAATCACTAATAAGCCGGAGAACAAACTGGACTACCTTAAACTGGATGTATATGCAAGACGCGAGATGAGGGACTGCTGCGTCATATTTCTCACAGAAACGTGGCTGAAACCATCTTTTCCGGACGAGGCAGTTAGCAACGAGGGGCTAACTATGTTTCGGTCGGACAGGAGCAGAACTCTCGCTGGTAAATCCCGAGGCGGTGGTGTTTGTATATATATCAACAACAACTGGTGCAATAATGGGAAGATAGTCTCATGTCACTGCTCTCCCGATGTAGAAATATTAACTATAAAATGCAGGCCATTTTATTTATCCCGGGAATTCAGTGCTATGATCTTCACAGCAGTGTACATTCCTCCCAGTGCAAACACCAAAGAAGCTTTGAATGCGTTGTAATGCTCCATCGATGAACTGCAATCTCAACATGCAGAGGGAGTTTTCATCGTGGCAGGGAATTTTAACCAAGCTAACATGAAAACTGTGTTGCCTCATTTCCATCAATATGTGAATTTTGCAACCAGGGGTGGAAGCAAGCTGGACATGGTGTTTGGCAATATTAAACATGCGTATAAAGCTGCACCACGCCCCACCTCGGCTCCTCAGACTATCTATCTGTGATGCTAATTCCTGCATACAAGCCCCTGCTGATCAGGAAGCAAGCTACAGTAAAGAAGGTGAGGACCTGACCAGAGGGAGCAATGGAAGCATTACAAGACTGCTTCGAAACCACAGACTGGGACATGTTCAAGGCAGCCGCCACCGAAAATCACATGTGTGGAGGAGTATGCAGTGTCTGTGTCTGTGCATACATTCAGAAGTGCATGGAGGACATCAGTGTGATCAAGAACAACGAGAAGTGAGGTACGTGCAATGCTGAAGGCTCGGAGCAAGACTTTTAGGTCTGGCAACATGGTAGCATTAAAAACAACCAGAGCTAACCTGAACCGTGCCATTAAGATTGCAAAGCGTGCTCATAGTCAGAAAGTGCAGGACTTCTTCGAGAACCCCACAAACACTAGACGAATGTGGCAGGGCATACAGGTCATCACGGACTATAAAGCTGCCCCTCGTCCCTGTGACAACAGTATCAGCTTCCTAAATGACCTTAACAACTACTTTGCGAGGTTTGAGGCACTTAACACCACTCCGGCGAGAAAATCCATCCCTCGCCCTGACGAGCAGCCGCTCAAACTGGACATAGCGGATGTTTGGAAAACCCTGAGGAGAGTGAATCCCCGGAAAGCACCGGGACCTGATGACATTCCGGGCAAGGTGCTTAAGGGATGTGCAGACCAGCTGGCTGGGGTTCTCACAGACATTTTCAACATCTCGCTGACCCAGGCTGTGGTACCATCATGTTTTAACACGGCCACAATCATTCCAGTGCCTAAAAAACCCACAATTACCTCCCTCAATGATTACCGCCCCTTTGCACTCACCCCCATCAAATGCTTCGAGAGGCTGGTAAAGGAATATATTATCTCCAGACTTCCCCCCACATTCGACCCATACCAGTTTGCTTATCGCCCTAACCGCTCCACAGAGGACGCCATCTCCTCTGCACTCCACCTGAGCTTAGAACATCTGGAAGGAAAGGACACACACGTGCGGATGTTGTTTCTGGACTTCAGCTCAGCATTCAACACCATCATCTCGCAGCACTTGGTGAGCAAACTACTGGCCCCCCTTGGATTCAGTACTGGCTGCTTGACTTCCTCACAGACAGACCCCAGTCTGTGAGAGTGGGCGACAACACCTCCAGTGCCATCTCCCTGAGCACCGGCTCCCCCTAGGGCTGCGTCCTGAGTCCGCTGCTGTTCATGTTGATGACCCATGACTGCTGCGCCAGGTCCACTACTAACCACATTGTGAAGTATGCGGACGACACGACAGTAGTGGGCCTCATCCGTGACAACAACGAC
Source organism: Nerophis lumbriciformis (assembly GCF_033978685.3). NCBI lineage: Eukaryota > Metazoa > Chordata > Actinopteri > Syngnathiformes > Syngnathidae > Nerophis > Nerophis lumbriciformis. Next base: position 23,085,749 of record NC_084582.2, read on the forward strand.
ATGGACTACAGGGAAGAGGTGAAACATCTGGTTGACTGGTGCAGAACCAACAACCTGGTCCTGAATGTCGACAAGACCAAGGAGATCATCGTTGACTTCAGGAAGCACCAGTCCAGCCACGCTCCACTCTTCATCAACGGCACAGCGGTGGAGATGGTAAGCAGCACCAAGTTCCTGGGGATGCAGATAACTGACAATATAACCTGGTCCCTACACACCGGAGCTCTTGTAAAAAGAGCTCAGCAGCGCATGCACTTTTTGCGTCGGATGAAAAGAGCACAGCTCCCTCCCCCCATTCTCACCACATTCTACAGAGGCACTATAGAGAGCCTGCTAACCAACAGCATCTCTGTCTGGACTGGAGCCTGCAATGCCTCAGACTGGAAGTCTCTCCAGAGAGTGGTGATGACGGCGGAAAAGATCATCAGGACTCCTCTTCCTCCTATCCAGGAGATCGCAAAAAGCCGCTGCCTGACCAGGGCTCAGAAAATCTGCAAAGACTCCTCCCACCCCCACCAAGGAATGTTTTCACTGCTGGACTCTAAAAAGAGGTTCCGCAGCCTCCGAAGCAGAACCTCCAGGTTCTCTAACAGCTTCTTCCCTCAGGCCGTAAGACTCTTGAACGCATCATAATTATCCATAATGTAAAATATATTTTTTGTCTTACTATGTATGTGGCTTAGTGTGACTTCTGGCATTCCTTGTCGTGGACAATCCTCTTCAAATCTGGCTTGTATTCCGTTGTTGCCACTCGAAGCAATTCTTTCACATGGGTGTCAGTCAGAACAGATCGATGCTTTGACTTCACATGTTTCAGGGTAGAAAACAGACTCACAGACGTATGTTGACCCAAACATTGACAATATCTTAAGCGCAGCCCGTTTGACATTGGGGTATTTTTCCATTGGCACACTTTTCCAGAACTCAATGCTCCCTTTTGTCCTCCTCACAAAGATTGATCATCTCCAACTCAGCCGCAACCTCATCTGTGACGAGGAATTTAATCTGTGGCCATTTCAGTTGGAGATCATGGAACCGTGTCACAAAGCTTACGTGCAGGTTTTCAACCAGTGTCGCATATCTGTCTCTTTTGTTTTTCAGGGCGGCGCTGGTGACTTGCCAGCTGGCTTTGAGCAGAGTAGGAAAATGCGTTAAATCTCCCTTTTGAATATGCGCCTAGAACCGCTTCAATTTGTTGATGAACGCAAACACACTTTGCACCAGGTCAGGTAGCCTTTTTAACTTACTCTGCAGGGTCAGGTTCAGTCTGTCCAAGTGACACAGCATGTCGACCAAAAAGGCCAGATCCATAATCCACTCGAGGTCCAAGAGCTCGGGATAGTCCTTTTCCTTCTCTTCCATGAACAGTTTTACAGCATCCAAAAGCTTAAAAAAGCGAGAAAGTACCTTACCTTTTGACAGCCACCTCACAGTGCAGTGCAGCAGCAGGTCACCTGGAAGCCCTTGGTCCAGCTCAGCAATAAGATTCCTGAATTGCTTGTGGTTAAGTGCATGTGTGCAGATGTAGTTGACGATTTCCATCACAGGCTTCATGACGTTGTCTAAATTCAATGTATTAGATACGATTTGCTCCCTGTGGATAATGCAGTGGAAATTCCAAAACTCGTAATTGTTTCGTCAGCTTTCACAGCCCCACAAGCCCATTCACAGATCCGATCATGGCTGGTGCTCCATCTGTGGCTATTGCAGTTCGTTTTTTGGTGGGGTCAGATTTGCTTTCGCAAATGCAGCCATCATTGTTTCTTTCACAGGTTCTGTCTTTTAGTGGCACATTATCAAGGAGTTCTTCTTTTATCACACAATCGTTTGACACAGACTGTGCAAATATTGCCAACTGAGGCTTGTCTTGTATGTCACAACTCTCATCCAATGCGACACTAAAATACTGTCATGCTTGAAGGTCAGAGTGCAACTGTGATTCAATAGCTGTGTTAATGTCCGATATTCTGCGTTCAACAGTGTGGCGGGACAGTTGGACTTCTGATACCTTTCTTTTTAGTTTGTTGTCTTCAGGAGACAAGATTTCAACAGCGTCACTGAGGCATTTTTTAACGAAGTCCCCTTCATTGTATGGCTTTTTAGCCTGTGCAATGTTCCAAGCCAGTTGATATGATGAAAGCGTTACGGTCTCTGAGTGCCCATCCATCCATTTTCTACCGCTTATTCCCTTTGGGGTCGCTGGAGCCTATCTCAGCTACAATCGGGCGGAAGGCGGGGTACACCCTGGACAAGTCGCCACCTCATCGCAGGGCGGTCTCTGAGTGCTTCGTAAATTTTTGGAAAAACTATTTCTGCTTTTCTGCCTGACTTTTCAAAGTGGCCAACTTGTGCTTGGGAAGTTCTGTCCCTTTTGGAAATTCCTGGTCGATGTTAGCATGGAGTGAGCTAAAGTGACGCTGAAGATTTGAAGCTTTGAAATGCTAATGATGCCTGACATATAAGGCAGAATGGCTTGCCATTACGTTCAACAAAAAAATATAAACTCTCCCACACTTGTTAAAATGTCCTGTGTTCTTCATATTTTTGTTTTGCTGTGCTTTTTTTCCCTGCCATTTTGAGAGCAAACTTGTCACACATTGTTTACTACTGTGGTCTCACGCACATGCACGTTTGACGTCACTCAAATCGGCTTCTTCTTCTTCTTCTTATGTGCAACTCAAACCGGCTAAACTGGGCGGAAAAAGTAATGCGGATATTGTAATCCAAGTATTTCCTTTTTTTTTCGTGATGATCACGATCACGGCCGATATAAGAGGCAGAACGCCGAAAGTCCAATAAAACGGCCGTGTGTCTCGGTCGCGCTGCATTTTGGGAAATGTAGTGTTTTTCGTCCCAGCGAAAGCCAGGGACAGTAGATATACTACAATACAGTAACGCGGCAACGTGGGCCTCTGACATCAAAGAGTTTGTCGCATCTACACCTCGTGGGTACTAATGATTTGGAAAAAAAAAAAATAAACAATTTTTTTTTTTTTTTTTTTTTTTTTTTTTTTTTTTAAAGAGTCAAGAGCTGCATTAAACCAGCCAAAGAGCTGCGGGTTGGCCAGGCCTGATGTAGATGAAGCATGTAGCGAATGAAGCGCAGAGAAAAGTATCACAGCTTTGAAGAATGATCTGAGAGAACAAAGCTGGGATATTTTGAGAGAACAAAGGTGGGACACTGTGTGCAGTAAGAATGATGTAGATGAAGCATATGGTACTTTTCAATACTTTTATGGTTAGGGTTAGGAAAAATATTTATTATTAAAATAAAAATGAGGAACGCTTCACGAATTTGCGTGTCATCCTTGCGCAGGGGCCATGCTAATCTTCTCTGTATCGTTCCAATTTTAGTATATGCGTTACCGAAGTAGCGCAATGGGTCTAGGAAACGATTTGGTATAAGTAGGCTACGTCCCGCTACCTGTTGCACAGACATGGTGCTAGAAAACAAGCCAAATTGAAGTCTATATGATACTACCTGTCAACATTTAAGGATGATTATGATCTAATGTGTGTATGCAATGCTAGCGCTAAAAATAAACTTCAAATGCAGTCTGAGTCAGTCCCAGTAAGGGCCGATGGGTAGTAGATCCAAAGGCCTTGGACGTCAGACTGCTAGCATTGGTGCAAAAAATTCACTCCCCCTCACGGCACCAACAATGGCAGCAGTCTGACGTCAAGAATATTTGCATACTCCTCCCCCATCAGAACATACTCCTCCTCCAGCGGACTTGTTCTCGTGGAGAACGCTCATGCCTCTTGATCACATGGCTTTCTTCACAAGTCCTTACCAATATGCCATTACAGAAGACAAATATCATTACCTTGATGTTTTTTGTTATTTAAGTGTGTGGTCGACCTTGCTAAATATTAAAAAAATACTACTTGCAAAAACTAAAACCAGCACGTTTTCTCAATGTAGTGCAATCAGGATTCAAAACTTTATATGTATTACTTACTTTTCAGTTGTCACCAACTTAGATCAACGTATGTAATTTCTAACACCTCCAATACTGTCAGCCTTAAGAAGTAAAAATGTGCTTAATTTTCCCTGTTTGTTGCCACTAGCTAGACAAATATAAAATAAGAAAGTAGAAAAATCGAAAATGTATTTAAAATGTAAAAAAAGTATAAATTAAAAAGAATAAAACACCATACTAGACTATCCGTGCAGTTCGGGTAGGAATTGTGTGTGACTGCATCCGCCGAAATGCGTGAGTCGAACTGAAATGCTAGCGTTATCATGCTAACAGTTAGCATGTGTCAGGTACCAAATTTAATGAGTCATGTTTTGCAAAAATAGCAAAACAAAAAAAGTTAGCATGAACAGCTAAATTATGTAGAGTTGTACGACTCTGGGGTAAACTGTTGCAAAATTAGCTGAAAAAGTTAGCATGTAAATGCTAACGGTTAACATGTGGCATACCAAGTTGTATGACTCCAAAGTGTATGGCTGTGGAATTAGCAGAAAAAGTGTTAAATTAGCTGAAAAAGTCAGCATGCTAACGATAGCATACTAATAGTTGGCATGTGGCAACTATGGAGTTGTATGACTCTGGGGAACACGGTTGCAAAATTATCCAAAAAAAAGTTAGTATGCTACTGTTAAGATGCTAGCATGCTAATAATAGATAGCATGTATCACATATCAAGTTATGTAGCTATAAGATGTATGGCTGTGAAATTAGCAAAAAAAGTGTAAAAAATAGCTGCAAAAGATAGCATGCTAACGGTAGTATGCTAGCAGTTGAGTAACAAGTAGCAGGAGCGTCTTTCTTGAACTATTTGGAAAAAAAGCTTTTTTTCCAATTTATAAAGGATTTTTGAATTGATGCTATTTATAGAATATTTTGAAAAAATCTCACGTACCCCTTGGCATACCTTCAAGTACCCCCAGGGGTACGCGTACCCCCATTTGAGAACCACTGGTCTAGGTAAAGGTATATTGTCCATTAATTTTCAGTGGGGGTAAATTCCTGTTAATTCCGGGTAATGCGGGAATTATCAGATTCCTGAATGTCCAGGGTGAGTGGAGTGTGTGGATGGTGGAAGGGTTAGAATCGGATGTGAAATGTGGGAGTTGTGGAACTTTGAAAATCTCCATTCTTTTCAATGAGAATTTCCTGGAATTTTGGGGACTTCAGGAAAACCAGGACATTTTAAAAATATAAATATTATCACAATTGTCCTAGATGATTAGAATGGGTTGGTGTTAGGGAATTGTTTAAAGTGGTTGACAAATGTTGATGTAGTAACACTTTGATCTGAGAATTTGTATTTCGGAATTTGGGGGAAACTTGGGAATTTGTACAATAAAAATGAACTGTTGTTGTCCCAAATAAGAGAACGGTTTTGATGGTGGAATGGTTAGAATTGTTTCAAAAATGTGAACTGTGAAAACTTTACAATAAGAGGTGAAAATAGGGCTTTGGAAAACCTGGCTGGGCAATATGGATCAAAACTTATATCCCGATATAGTATGGCCCACAAACTAACCCATAAAGGGAAATATCTGTTGACGTAACTACAAAACCCAAAACCAGCGAAGTTGGCACGTTGTGTAATTTGTAAATAAAAACAGAATACAATGATTTGCAAATCCTTTCCAACTTATATTCAATTGAATACACTGCAAGGACAAGATAGTTAATGTTCAAACTGAGAAACAATGTATTTTTTTGCAAATAATCATAGGCAGCAACACATTGCAAATAAGTTGCCGCAGGGGCATTTTTACCACTGTTACATGGCCTTTTTCTTTTAACAACACTCAGGGAACTGAGGAGACCAATTTTTGAAGCTTTTCGGAATCAGAATAGTTTTTATTACCATTGTTTGAGAACGGGTTCACAAACTAGGAATTTTACTTGGTGCAATCGTGCAACATAAAACACATATAAACATAAAATAGGATAACATGAGCTGTAACTGGGCTATCAGATCTTGTTATTGTTCATGTGCCTGATGGCAGGGGAAAAAAACTGTTCAGGTGGCGGGAGGTGTGGGTCTGGATGGACCGTAGTCTCCTGCCTGAGGGGAGAGTGGAGAATAGTTTGTGTCCAGGGTGAATAGTTTGTGTCCAGGGTGAGAAGAGTCAGCTGTGATCCGACGCACACGCCTCCTAGGAGGTTCCTGGAGGAGAACAGGTCCTGGAGGGATGGGAGTTTGCAGTCAATAACCTTCTAAGCAGCACGTACGATGCGCTGCAGTCGATGCTTGTCCCGGACTAGTACATCCTCTGCTGGGCCTTTTTGATGAGGGAGCTGATGGTCGGCTCCCACTTGAGGTCCTGGGTGATGGTGGTGCCCAAGAAACGGATGGAGTCTACAATGGAGACGGGGGTGGGAGTCATCTGGGTGAAGGGGGATGGTGTGGCTGTGACTTTCCTGAAAAACTACTAGACACAAGAACAGCTTCTTTCCCACTTCCATCACTCTCCTGAACAGTATATAATGTGGACAACACAATCTGATCTGTTCCCAAGCACAGCCAGACTTTACTGGCACTACTGACTTTATCACTCATACATCCAGACTTATTGCACATTACAGACCATGCACCAGGCCTTTTTTGCACTGCACTACTCTTTCTCTACATTTGTTGTAACTATATACCTCATTTATGCATATATTTGTACTTTGCACAACATATTGTATAGTCTTACTTGTATACAATGCTGATATGTGACTAGTTATGTCTTGCTGTAAAGTATGCACCTCGAGTACTTGCTTGCTCAGTGAATGTATACGTGTCTATTTGTTGTATGTTTAGAGCGCTAACAACTGCCGAAAACAAATTCCTTGTACATGCAAGTATACTTGGCCAAATGAACCGGATTCTGATTCTGATGTGTGTGTTCTGTTTTGTGCGCGCGTGCAGCACAGCAGTGAGTCGTGAAATTAAGGTCCTGCAAGAGGCGAATGAAGCACAGAGAAAAGTATCAAAGCTTTGAAGAATGATCTGAGAGAACAAAGCTAGGATATTTTGAGAGAACAAAGCTGGGACACTGTGTGTAGCAAGAATGATGTAGATGAAGCATATGGTACTTTTCAATACTTGCATGGTTAGGGTTAGGAAAAATATTTATTATTAAAATGAAAATGAGGAACGCTTCACGAATTTGCGTGTCATCCTTGCGCAGGGGCCATGCTAATCTTCTCTGTATCGTTCCAATTTTAGTATATGCGTTACCGAAGTAGCGCAATGGGTCTAGGAAACGATTTGGTATAAGTAGGCTACGTCCCGCTACCCTTTGCACAGACATGGTGGCAGAAAACAAGGCAAATTGAAGTCTATATGATACTACCTGTCAACATTTACGGATGATTATGATCTAATGTGTTATGTAATGCTAGCGCTAAAAATAAACTTCAAATGCAGTCTGAGTCAGTCCCAGTAAGGGCCGATGGGTAGTATATCCAAAGGCCTTGGACGTCAGACTGCTAGCATTGGTGCAAAAGGTTCTCTCCCCCTCACGGCACCAACAATGGCAGCAGTCTGACGTCAAGAATATTTGCATACTCCTCCCCCATCAGAACATACTCCTCCTGCAGCAGACTTGTTCTCGTGGAGAACGCTCATTGTATTCTGTTTTTATTTACGATTTACACATGCCAACTTCACTGTGTCACACCGCGGTGAGGGAAGACCTGTTTGGGGTTGTCTGGCGAACTTCCTGTTTTATGTTAAAAATCTAATCTTCCTCTCGTTTTAGGCCACTTGCTCTAGCTCCTGTGTCACTGGTCTGATGTCTTTTCTGATTGCCTGATTGTGCCCACTTGCATCACCCTCATGTGTCACGTCTTCCCCTGTCTTGTTGCTAGGGTATATCGTCTCGTCGTGTACCGCCAGCCGTCTTCCACAGTCTTGTCCAAGTGGTTAAGTATTGCCTTGCCTTATTTCTTGATTTCTTTGTACCCTGTGAAGAAGAGTGATGTTGATTTGCTAAAGTTTTTTTGGTCAGTTTTTTTTATAGCTAATTTCATAGTGCTTTGTCGTGATGGGTTGATGAGGCGTCATGAAGCGTTTTGACACATTGCAAAGCTGTATTGATACTGTGTCGATACTGTGTCACTAAATACTGACATCTGCTGGACATTAAAAATCCCTACAGGCAACCTATGGACCGACTCAACTGACACTGATTTTATGACCTAGTATATACAATAATATAAACCAAGTCATTGTATTTCATTTAGGATTATTTCATATCTTAATTTAAATAAAGATATATTTTTATCTTTTTTAGATACAGTCAATAAATAATGTGAACATGTATCATAACATGGAAATCTAAGAGAACGTGTTGTGAATGAGGATGCTTGTGGACTGGGAATGTTTTTGTTTTTCCCCACATTTTAATTAAAAAAAAAAGTTTTTCCAACGTATTACATTTCAAACGATTTCTCTTCTTAGTTATTATTTCTCCGGCTGTAGAAAAGACTCGCTCACAGGACACAGAAGAGGCGGGAGTGCAACACAGTTCGAGTATCGGTCACGTGACCGAAACAGCTCATGATCCGTCACGTGACTTTCTAAAAGCGGTACACGCACCGACACAGGGTTTCGCTCTATGACATGGGTGTCAAACTCTGATTTCACTTGGCCCGTGAGGCGATATCAAATTAACACTAGAGCTGGCCTGCCGATTCTATACAGCGGCGGTGCCGCGATACACCGCTAATTCTCATACTTGCCAAACCTCCCGGGAGACTCCCAAATTTCAGTGCCCCTCCCGAGAATTGTAACGTCCCCTTTTCATCCAGTCCAACGAGTGCTGGCCCAGTTACATAATATGTGCGGCTGTAGCACGCACACAGAAGTGAATGCAACGCATACTTGATCTTCAGCGATACAGGTTACACTGAGGGTGCCAGTATAAAAACCTTTAACACTGTTAGAAATATGCGCCACTCTGTGAATCCACACCAAACAAGAATGACAAACACATTTTGGGAGAACATCCGCACAGTAACACAACATAAACACAACAGAACCCATAAATACCCAGAACCCTTTGCCGCACTAACTCTTCCGGGACGCTACAAGGTGTGTGTGTGTGGGGGGGGGTTGGAGGTAGCGGGGGTGTATGTATATTGTAGCGTCCCGGAAGAGTTAGTGCTGCAAAGGGTTCTGGGTATTTGTTCTGTTGTGTTTATGTTGTGTTACTGTGCGGATGTTCTCCCAAAATGTGTTTGTCATTCTTGTTTGGTGTGGATTCACAGTCTGGCGTATATTTCTAACAATATTAAAGTTGCTTATACGGCCACTCTCAGTGTAAACTGTATCGCTGTTGATGAAGTATGCGTTGCATTTACGTGTGTGTGCGTACAGAAGTCGCTCATATCTTGAAACTGGGCGGGCACGTTGTTAGAAGGGATGAAAAGCGGACGTGATGTTAAAAGCAGTGCCTTACAGGCACGCCCCCAAGACTGGAATATGAGAAATAATGACTGATGAACACCTTCGTTCGATAATAAGGGTTGCTTCAGCTCACAGCCTGAGCCCTGACATTAATGAACTAGCATCCAAGAAAAGATGGCAGGTATCTGGTTTGGGCACATCAGATTAGATCAGTGTGTTGCAAACTGAGCCGTTTAAAGTCCTGAATGGTTGGTTTATTCATTATTTTATTTTCAAATGTATTAGCCTGTGGAAAAAGTTAATGTTGATATTTACCTCAGAAGGCTGCAAATAGAAAAGAGGCATTCAATTTTTATTTAAATTGTATTTGATATGCCATTGATATTTTTTAATTATTATTATTATTATTTGAAACTCGATTTTGCATGTCACTATAAAGTTATATAAGCCTTGCTTGTTCAATGTTTAATGCAAAACTTGTTTGGGTCCCTATTAAAAGGTTAATTTGTTCAACCTTGGCCCGCGGCTTTGTTCAGTTTAAAATTTTGGCCCACTCTGTATTTGAGTTTGACACCCCTGCACTATGAGCTCGACGCATGCGCCGATGCATCGGTGTTGCCGGACCCATTACTAGTGCTTTGCCTTCCTTTTTCCCCTCTTCGAGCTCTTGAATTTTCAGTTTTCTTAGCTCTTTATAGCGTACTTTCTGTTTAAAGCTTCTTGTCTCCTCTTCATGAGCGGTTTTTCTTTTGTGTAGCTAATAGGGGTGTAACGGTACGGGTATTTTATCGAACCGTTTCGGTACGGGAGTTTCGGTTCGGTGCGGAGGTGTACCGAACGAGTTTCCACACGGACATATTAAGTAGCGTACTGCACGTTGTGTAAACAATACTCAAAATGCCGGACATTTGAGGCATTTAAGAAACTCCGCCCTGACAGCCCCGCAAAAGAGGACATGTCCGGTGAAAAGAGGACGTATGGTCAGTCTATGAAGTAGGCCGCTAGCTGCTAGAAAAAGAGGACATGTCCGGCTACGATAGACTGACCATACGTCCTCTTTTCACCGGACATGTCCTCTTTTGCGGGGCTGTCCAGGCGGTGTTTCTTAAATGCCTCAAATGTCCGGCATTTTGAGTTATGGTTGCGTGTATTAACAATGTACGTTCAGGTTTAAGAAGGTTAAAAACAAAACAAATTGTGCGCGCAGCAGCATTTGTGAGGGAGAGACAGAGAGAGCGCGAGCGCGAGAGTTATGATAAAAGCGCATGCGTCGTCAAGCTCTGCTTTTTATCCATAGATTTATCAGATTTAATTTATTATCTATAACACGGGTGTTAAAAGTGTGTCCCGGAGGCCATTTGCAGCTCACAGCTAATTTTTTAAAGGCCCACGGCACGTTCTAAAAATACTATTAAAATAAACAAAAACATAACAAAAGTGAAATAAAAAAGCTTAAAGGTTAAATGTAATTTAGAAAAAGTTGCAATGTTGACTAATAAAACAAAGCTGTTTTTTTTTTCTTTCAAACTGTCATTGCTCAAAACATAATATTGAATCAATGTTATTATGAATTATTGACCTGGCCAAGGTTCCGATTACTTCAAATCAAATATTCCACGAAGAAAAATATTTTTGGTGGAAAATTTTGCAAATTTGGTAAATAAATAACCCAAAAATGTGTATTTTGTTGTTTTCTTACTGTACCGAAAATGAACCGAACCGTGACCTCTTAAAACGAGATACGTACCGAACCGAAATTTTTGTGTACCGTTACACCCCTAGTAGCAAATCATAGATTGTTGGTTTTTTGTTATTAGATCCTTGTAGAATTTGGCTATTGCCTTTTTCCTCCCTCAGGAGTGATTTTCCGTTTATTGTTTTATGCCCTTTTTACCTCTAGTGTATCTAGTATAGAGTTTGTAGCCATTTGTTTAATCACTCTGTCTAAAGAGAGTTCTAAAAAACTGCTGAAATAAAGACTGTGTCAATCATCCCCCATCTGAGTCCTCATTCTCGCCAAGGCATATCACACTGGTTTTGGGTTTGTAAATGAAGCACTAAAATAAAGCACGTCTCCATAATCAATTAAGAGCAAGCTAGTCGTCGTCACCAATTTCTTTCTGACCTTAAGAGAGAAGCAGTTTTTATTTGTAAAAATGACACCAAGCTTTACCCTAAGCTTAGAGACCACGTTGTTAATATGGGGCTTAAATGAAAGTTCCTGGTCAAGAGTAAAACCCAAGTAATTTAAAACCTGCTCCATAGGGTTTCCTTATGATGTAACAATTTTCGGAATGTTTTCCGGTAGCACCATTGAATGAGAGAAAACCATTAGCTTGCTTTTATTTCGAACATGCATGCATACAACATGATACATCACCATTTTCAGTTTCTCTATTCAACATGTTCCAAAATGAGTAGAAAGAAGCAACACTTATTTAATCCTACCCCTTTTCAACAATACAATACATAGCAGTTGCTAACACTTTTAGAGGCCTACTGAAATGAATTTTTTTTTATTTAAACAGGGATAGCAGATCCATTCTATGTGTCATACTTGGATCATTTCGCGATATTGCCATATTTTTGCTGAAAGGATTTAGTATAAAACAACGACGATAAAGTTCGCAACTTTTGGTCGCTGATTAAAAAAAGCCTTGCCTGTACCGGAAGTAGCGTGACGTCACAAGTTGAAAGTCTCCTCACATTTCCCCATTGTTTACACCAGCAGCGAGAGCGATTCGGACCGAGAAAGCGACGATTACCCCATTAATTTGAGCGAGGATGAAAGATTCGTGGATGAGGAACGTGAGAGTGAAGGATTAGAGTGCAGTGCAGGACGTATCTTTTTTCGCTCTGACCGTAACTTAGGTACAAGGGCTCATTGGATTCCACACACTCACCTTTTTATATTGTGGATCACGGATTTGTATTTTAAACCACCTCGGATACTATAGCCTCTTGAAAATGAGAGTCGAGAACGCAAAATGGAAATTCACAGTGACTTTTATCTCCACGACAATACATCGGTGAAGCACTTTAGCTTCGGAGCTAACGTGATAGCATCGTGCTTAAATGCAGATAGAAACAAAAGAAATAAGCCCCTGACTGAAAGGATACACAGAATATCAACAATACTACCAAACCCTGGACCTGTAACCACACAGTTAATGCTGTACAGCCTGACAAAGCCTAGCAATGCTGTTGCTAACGACGCCATTGAAGCTAACTTAGCTACGAGACTCGACAGAGCTACGCTAAAAACATTAGCTCTCCACCTAGCCAGCTCTCTTCTGCTCATCAACACCGGTGCTCACCTGCGTTCCAGCGATCGACGGCGCGACGAAGGACTTCACCCGATCATCGATGCGGTCGGCGTAGTCACGGTAGCGCGTCTGCTAGCCAACTCAAAGTCCTCCTGGTTGTGTTGCTGTAGCCAGACGCTAATACACAATCCCACCTACAGGTTTGTTCTTTGCAGTCTCCATTGTTAATTGAACAAATTGCAAAAGATTCACCAACACAGATGTCCAGAATACTGTGGAATTTTGCAATGTTAACAGAGCTGTTTGCATTGGATACAATGGTGACCGAATACTTCCGTTTCAACCATCGACGTCACGCGCAAACGTCATCATACCTAAACGTTTTCAACCGGAAGTTTCCCGGGAAATTTAAAATTGCACTTTATAAGTTAACCCGGCCGTATTGGCATGTGTTGCAATGTTAAGATTTCATCATTGATATATAAACTATCAGACTGTGTGGTCGGTAGTAGTGGGTTTCAGTAGGCCTTTAAAAACATGAAATAGGCTGTAGATTATACCAAACTAGAAGTATATGCTACAAAAATGTATCGGCAACATCGTGCAAGGTATGTAGTATGTGGTAAAGTAAATGTTAAGTGATTTTATCATATGAAAAATACATTTATAACATCCATCCATCCATTTGCTACCGCTTATTCCCTTTGGGGTCGCGGGGGGCGCTGGAGCCTATCTCAGCTACAATCGGGCGGAAGGCGGGGTACACCCTGGACAAGTCGCCACCTGTTTGTTTTTGTCTGAGACTGGCCTCAACTGCACAAACCTGCCGTACAACAACACACCTTTCAGGTAACCAAACGCAGGTAAATGTGCATGTACACTTTGTGTGATTCATCTGCACATAAACATGAGTTACATCCTATGAGTTAACTTAAGTTTTACAGCCCAGTTATTACAATTTCTACATTATTTTATTAATATTGCTATAATAATGCTGCTATATTGATCTTGTTTTATTCATATTGCTGTATTAATGCTGCTTTATTAAAATTATTTTATTAACACTGCTATACTGACACGGTGTTATTCATATGTTTTATTAACATTATTTGTTTTTGTTTGATTAACATTGTTTTATTGATATCGGGGCGGCGTAGCGCGGATGCTAGAGCAACCGTGCCAGCAACTTCAGGGTTCCAAGTTCGATTCCAACTGACGCCATCCTAGTCACAGCCGTTGGGTCCTTGAGCAAAACACTTCATCTTTGCTCCTAATGGGTCGTGGTTAGCGCCTTGCATGGCAGCTCCTGCCATCAGTGTGTGAATGGGTGAATGTGACGTACTATTCCAGGTTTAGTAAAGCACTATATAAATACGGACTATTTACCATATTGTTGTATTAATACTGCTTTGTTAATATTGTTGTATTAATACCGGGGATGGCGTGGCTCGGTCGGGAGAGCGGCCGTGCCATTAACTTGAGGATTCCTAGTTCGATCCCAGCTTCTGCCATCCGAGTCACGTCTATTGTGATACTTCACACAAGGTTAACGCCTTGCATGGCAGCTCCCGCCATCAGTGTGTGTGTATGGCTGAACGTCGAAATAGTGTCAAAGCGTTTTGAGTACCTGGAACGTACAAACCCTGTTTCCATATGAGTTGGGAAATTGTGTTAGATGTAGATATAAACGGAATACAATGATTTGCAATTCATTTTCAACCCATATTCAGTTGAATATGCTACAAAGACAACATATTTGATGTTCAAACTGATAAAAAAAAATTTTTTTTGCAAATAATCATTAACTTTAGAATTTGATGCCAGCAACACGTGACAAAGAAGTTGGAAAAGGTGGCAATAAAAACTGATAAAGTTGAGGAATGCTCATCAAACACTTATTTGGAACATCCCACAGGTGATCAGGCAAATTGGGAACAGGTGGGTGCCTCGATTGGGTATAAAAGTAGATTCCATGAAATGCTCAGTCATTCACAAACAAGGATGGGGCGAGGGTCACCACTTTGTCAACAAATGCGTGAGCAAATTGTTGAACAGTTTAAGAAAAACCTTTCTCAACCAGCTATTGCAAGGAATTTAGGGATTTCACCATCTACGGTCCGTAATATCATCAAAGGGTTCAGAGAATCTGGAGAAATCACTGCACGTAAGCAGCTAAGCCTGTGACCTTTGATCCCTCAGGCTGTACTGCATCAACAAGCAACATCAGTGTGTAAAGGATAACACCACATGGGCTCAGGAACACTTAAGAAACCCAGTCAGTGACTACAGTTGGTCGCTACATCTGTAAGTGCAAGTTAAAACTCCTATGCAAGGCGAAAACCGTTTATCAACAACACCCAGAAACGCCGTCGGCTTCGCTGGGCCTGAGCTCATCTAAGATGGACTGATACAAAGTGGAAAAGTGTTCTGTGGTCTGACGAGTCCACATTTCTAATTGTTTTTGGAAACTGTGGACGTCTTGTCCTCCGGACCAAAGAGGAAAAGAACCATCCAGATTGTTATAGGCGCAAAGTTGAAAAGCCAGCATCTGTGATGGTATGGGGGTGTATTAGTGCCAAGACATGGGTAACTTACACATCTGTGAAGGCGCCATTAATGCTGAAAGGTACATACAGGTTTTGGAGCAACATATGTTGCCATCCAAGCAACGTTACCATGGACGCCCCTGCTTATTTCAGCAAGACAATGCCAAGCCACGTGTTACATCAGGGACGGCGTGGCGCAGTGGAAGAGTGGCCATGCGCGACCCGAGGGTCCCTGGTTCAATCCCCACCTAGTACCAACCTCGTCATGTCCGTTGTGTCCTGAGCAAGACACTTCACCCTTGCTCCTGATAGGTGCTGGTTAGCGCCTTGCATGGCAGCTCCCTCCATCAGTGTGTGAATGTGTGTGTGAATGGGTAAATGTGGAAGTAGTGTCAAAGCGCTTTGAGTACCTTGAAGGTAGAAAAGCGCTATACAAGTACAACCCATTTATCATTATTTATCAACGTGGCTTCATAGTAAAAGAGTGCGGGTACTACAGGCCCGGCCCTAACCAATCTGGCGCCCTAGGCAAGATTTTAGGTGGCGCCCCCCCACATCGGCAGTGAAGTGTATATACTCACAAGAAACCGAATAGCTTTGTCTTTGACCTTTTTTTTTTTTTTACTTACAACTATACCTAATATATAAAGGGGTGGAAAAGTGACTATTACCTGCAGGGCAAACATAGCTAACCAGAAGGCAATAACAATGTAAACAAAAAACAGCTGCTTAAAAGATCTAATACAAATGTCCCTGAAAAATGTAAGGTGGGAGTACTGTAATTACCTAACGTTACATTATTATTTTCCATAACAATTTAGCCCCCTCCACAATATTAACCCGACGTTAAAACAGAACTAGCTATTTATTGATTAGCAATTGCCGAATCATGTGACATTAGCTTAATGCTAAAAAGCCGGGTTACTATCACATTCTGTAACAGACAAATAATTTCATGTTCGGCTCACCTACCTGCTACCTCTCTTTTTTCTCGTTTCTCCTCCTCTTCTTTTCTCTTTTTTCTTCCCTGGGCACCTGACAGTTTTGGCCGTTTTGACATCTTGTGTTGATTTTTTGATGTGGTGACGTCCAAAAAGAGTCATGATACGGGAAGGGAGGGGGCGCACCGTGCGGGGGGAGGGGGCGTAATGTTGTAACAAATAATATTTCTATTAAATAGGCTTTACTTTGCATTTTAATTAACGTGGGATTATTTTTTGTATTTAGAAATAATAGTACCAACTTTTTTTTTTCTTCTTTTTTTTTCTCCGACATTTGTGGCACTGGCGTGGCGCCCCCTGATGGACAGCGCCCTTAGCATTTGCCTATACGGCCTATGCCACGGGCCGGCCCTGGGGTACTAGACTGGCCTGCCTGTAGTCCAGACCTGTCTCCCATTGAAAATGTGTGGCGCATTATGAAGCCTAAAATACCACAACGGAGACCCCCGGACTGTTGAACAACTTAAGCTGTACATAAAACAAGAATGGGAAAGAATTCCACCTGAGAAGCTTAAAAAATGTGTCTCCTCAGTTTCCAAACGTTTACTGAGTGTTGTTAAAAGGATAGGCCATGTAACACAGTGGTAAACATGCCCTTTCTACTTTGGCACGTGTTGCAGCCATGAAATTCTAAGCTAATTATTATTTGCAAAAAAAAAAAAAATCAAGTTTATGAGTTTGAACATCAAATATCTTGTCTTTGTAGTGCATTCAATTGAATATGGGTTGAAAAAGATTTGTAAATCATTGTATTCCGTTTATATTTATATCTAACACAATTTCCCAACTCATATGGAAACGGGGTTTGTAGAAAAGTGCAATATAAGTATGACCCATTCACCATTTATTATTAGTTGTATTAATATTGCTTGATGAATAATGTTTTATTCACACGTGTTGTGTTTTATTAACATCGCTTTGATAAAGTGTTATTTGTAAACATTACTTTATTGTGTATTGTTTCATTAACAATGTTTTATTATTCCTTTATTAGTATTGTTTTGCTAATATTGTTTTATTAATATTTTTTATTATTATTGTTTAAATACCCATCCATCCATCCATTTTCTTCCGCTTATCCAAGGTCGGGTCGCGGGGGCAGCAGCCTAAGTAGAGAAGCCCAGACTTCCCTCTCCCCAGCCATTTCGGTCCAGCTCCTCCCGGGAGATCCCGAGGCGTTCCCAGGCCAGCCGGGAGACATAGTCTTCCCAACCTGTCCTGGGTCTTCCCCTTGGCCTCCTGCCGGTTTCAATACCATTGTTTTATTAATCTTGTTTTATTGATATCGTTGTTATTATTGTTTTTAGTATTGCTTTTTTTAAAACATTTAATATTGTTTAGAGATGTCCGATAATATCTGCCGATAAATGCTTTAAAATATAATATCGGAAATTATCGGTATCGGTTTCAAAATTATCGCTATCGGTTTCAAAAAGTAAAATGTTTGACTTTTTAAAACGCCGCTGTGTACACGGACGTAGGGAGAAGTACAGAGCGCCAATAAACCTTAAAGGCACTGCCTTTGCCTGCCGGCCCAGTCACATAGTATCTACGGCTTTTCACACACACAAGTGAATGCATTCATACTTGGTCAACAGCCATACAGGTCACACTGAGGGCGGCTCTATACTTTAACACTGTTACAAATATGCGCCACACTGTGAACCCACACAAAACAAGAATGACAAACACATTTCGGGAGAACATCCGCACCGTAACACAACAGAACAAATACCCAGAACCCCTTGCACCAACTCTTCCGGTACGCTACAATATACACCCCCGTTACCCCCTAATCCCCCCAACCGCCAATTCAACCATGCCCACCTCAACCTCCTCATGCTCTCTCAGGGAGAGCATGTCCCAAATTCCAAGCTGCTGTTTTGAGGCATGTTAAAAAAAAAAAAGCACTTTGTGACTTCAATAATAAATATGGCAGTGCCATGTTGGCATTTTTTTCCATAACTTGAGTTTATTTATTTTGGAAAACCTTGTTAGATTGTTTAATGCATCCAGCGGGCCATCACAACAAAATTAGGCATAATGTGTTAATTCCTCGACTGTATATATCGGTATCGGTTGATAGCGGAATCGGTAATTAAGAGTTGGACAATATCGGAATATTGGATACCGGCAAAAAAGCCATTATCGGACATCTCTAATTAAAACATGTTGTTAGACGATAAGAGATGCACTATATTTAATTGTATTTATATATGTAATTCCTCAATAAATTATATATAGATAATATTAATTAAAATGTAATTAAATTGCTTAATGTATTTTTGTTTTAGTCCCCATTAATAACAACTATAACATTTCATGTCCAAGTTTAAGTATGAGAACTGGAGAACATTGCTGCACCCGCGTGGACATACAAAGGAACGCTTTCAACACTTTTTCCATAGTCATGTTATATTTACCATCTTCATGCATGTGAATAATTGCCATGAAGTGCAAAAGCGGTAAGAATGACTAAGCATTGCTTCTTCCTACTCCTTTTCAGACATGTAAAGAGAAATGGAAATATGAGTGAGTTTTATTTGGAACATGCACGCATACAACATGATACATCACAATTTCCAGTTCCTCTTTTCAACATGTTCGAAAAGGAGTAGGAAGAAGCATCCATCCCATCCATTTTCTACCGCTTATTCCCTAGGAAGAAGTAGAGCTTATTAATCTTACCCCTTTTGTTTTACATAACAGTTGCTAAAACTTTTGGTCACTTCCTGTTCTCAATTTATTCACAATATACTCCATAAGTAATCACAATAAAAATAAATAATACTAGGTGAAGTAAGTTATATTTCATATAGTGAGATGGGTAAGATGATTTTGAAAATGAATGGATGAATGAAATAAATTCAGAATGTTTATCATGGTTCTTCTTCTTCATACTTTGTAAACATTTTTAAGTTTGAAGAGTTTCTTGACGTGGATCATATTAGTACATTGTTTGATTGCTTTGCTTAATCTATTCCATAATTTAATTCCACATACTGATATACTGAAGGTCTTAAGCAGGGGTCCCCAAACTTTTTGAATCCGGTGCCGCATTGGGGTAAAACAATTTGGCTGGGGGCCGTGTTATATATATATATATATATATATATATATATATATATATATATGTGTGTATATATATATATGTGTAAATGTGTGTGTGTGTGTGTGTGTGTGTATGTATATATATGTATATGTAAATGTGTATATATGTGTATGTCCATGTATATATGTATATGTGTGTGTATATATATGTATATGTAAATGTGTATAAATGTGTATGTCCATGTATATATGTATATGTGTGTGTGTATATATATATATATATATATATATATATATATATATATATATATATATATATATATATACATATATGTTTATAATGTATGTTCCTTGCGCACTAATTGACTTAAAGAGCGCACTTGCTGCATGTCACGTTATCGATGGTAAAATGCATTTTTAGACAATATGATTTGCCTGAGTGGCTAGGAGACGGTAGAAAATGGACTAGTAAGGACACATTTGTTTAAAAATAATACAAAAAAAATAGTTTTTTGGGTTTTTTTTAACTTGGGACTTCCTGCGCGCCGGATTTTGGACGCTGGGGGGGCCGTATCCGGCCCGTGGGCCGTAGTTTGGGGACCACCGGTCTTAAGTGTTGTACGTGCCTACAAATGTTTTAAATTACATTTGTTTATATGTGATGCGATGAGGTGGCGACTTGTCCAGGGTGTACCCCGCCTTTCGCCCGATTGTAGCTGAGATAGGCTCCAGCGCCCCCCGCGACCCCAAAGGGAATAAGCGGTAGAAAATGGATGGATGGATGGATGGATATGTGATGTATCATATTGAAACTGTATACATGTTTTAAATCAACTTCAAGCAACAATTGATTTACTAACAAAATGAAAATAAATGCAGAAAGACACAAACATATTATGCAAACAATTAGACGGAACGAACGCCGGAAGCGGACCTACATAATTTTTACACACACCAAAGTACTTCCGGACAATGTAGGAACTACAAGAGAGACAGGGAAATAAGTTAGCGAAAGAGAAGGTTAGGTTAGTAGTGGAAGATATTTTAAGGCTGCACTCAGAACACCTAGGATACTAAGCATTATATACATATTTTAAAAAGATCGGGTAGGGCAGTGGTTCTCAACCTTTTTTCAGTGATGTACCCCCTGTAAAATTGTTTTTAATTCAAGTACCCCCTAATCAGAGCAAAGCATTTTTGGTTGAAAAAAAAGAGATAAAGAAGTAAATTACAGCACTATGTCATCAGTTTCTGATTTATTAAATTGTATAACAGTGCAAAATATTGCTCATTTGTAGTGGTCTTTCAATCAATCAATCAATCTTTATTTATATAGCCCTAAATCACAAGTGTCTCAAAGGGCTGCACAAGCCACAACGACATCCTCGGTACAAAGCCCACATACGGGCAAGGAAAAACTCACCCCAGTGGGACGTCGATGTGAATGAAGATGAGAAACCTTGGAGAGGACCGCATATGTGGGTAACCCCCCCCCCCTCTAGGGGAGACCGAAAGCAATGGATGTCGAGTGGGTCTGACATAATATTGTGAGAGTCCAGTCCATAGTGGATCCAACATAATAGTAAGAGTCCAGTCCATAGTGGGGCCAGCAGGACACCATCCCGAGCGGAGACGGGTCAGCAGCGTAGAGATGTTCCCAGCCGATGCACGGGCGAGCGGTCCACCCCGGGTCCCGACTCTGGACAGCCAGCACTTCATCCATGGCCACCGGACCTGTGCCCCCCCCCCCTCAAGGAAAAGGGGAGCAGAGGAGAAAAGAAAAGAAACGGCAGATCAACTGGTCTAACAGGGGGGCTATTTAAAGGCTAGAGTATACAAATGAGTTTTAAGATGGGACTTAAATGCTTCTACTGAGGTAGCATCTCTAATTGTTACCGGGAGGGCATTCCATAGTACTGGAGCCCGAATAGAAAACGCTCTATAGCCCGCAGACTTTTTTTGGGCTCTGGGAATCACTAATAAGCCGGAGTTCTTTGAACGCAGATTTCTTGCCGGGACATATGGTACAATGCAATCGACAAGATAGGACGGAGCTAGACCGTGTAGTATTTTATACGTAAGTAGTAAAACCTTAAAGTCACTTCTTAAGTGCACAGGAAGCCAGTGCAGGTGAGCCAGTATAGGCGTAATATGATCAAACTTTCTTGTTCTTGTCAAAAGTCTAGCAGCCGCATTTTGTACCAACTGTAATTTTTTAATGCTAGACATAGGGAGACCCGAAAATAATACGTTACAGTAGTCGAGACGAGACGTAACGAACGCATGAATAATGATCTCAGCGTCGCTAGTGGATAAAATAGAACAAATTTTAGCGATATTACGGAGATGAAAGAAGGCCGTTTTAGTAACACTCTTAATGTGTGATTCAAACGAGAACTTTTTGGAAAAAAGATATAAAAATAACTAAAAACTTGTTGAAAAATAAACAAGTGATTCAATTATAAATAAAGATTTCTACACATAGAAGTAATCATCAACTTAAAGTGCCCTCTTTGGGGATTGTAATAGAGATCCATCTGGATTCATGAACTTAATTCTAAACAGTTCTTCACAAAAAAAGAAATCTTTAACATCAATATTTATGGAACATGTCCACAAAAAATCTAGCTGTCAACACTGAATATTGAATTGTTGCATAGTTGCATTGTACTGAATGGAATAGCCTACTTGATTTGATGTTCAGTTTATGAACTTACATTCATATTTTGTTGATTATTCAATAAATATATTTATAAAGGATTTTTTAATTGTTGCTATTTTTAGAATATTTTTTTAAAATCTCACGTACCCCTTGGCATAGCTTCAAGTACCCCCATTTGCAGAGGTGTGGACTCGAGTCACATGACTTGGACTCGAGTCAGACTCGAGTCATGAATTTGATGACTTTAGACTCGACTTGACAAAATGTAAAAAGACTTGCAACTCGACTTAGACTTTAACATCAATGACTTGTGACTTCACTTGGACTTGAGCCTTTTGAATTGACATGACTTGACATGACTTGCTACTTTCCCCAAAACCCAAAGATGAAAAAGTTATTCGGGAGTGCTCTGTATTTTTCATTGTGTACTTGTCTATCAGCGTTGCGTGTGTCAGCTGGTGTGCTCTAGAGCACACCAGCTGTTGTACTGAGCTCAGTACAACAGCCAATCAAATTAGATCTACTTTGTTTTCATCACACAGCATTCATCCAATCAAATTGCAGGACAACCAAGGAAGAAGACATGTCCAAACCACACGCCAGTGAACAAAAAATGATACCTAAAATAATTTCGTTTGGGTATAAAAATTACGAGGTGGTCAACACAAAACGGTTTGCAGTATGCAACACATGCGGTTCGAAAATTACTGATGGAGAGGCAACAACTTCCAACTTCGTCCGGCATTTGAAGTTGCACAAAGAACGGTACGTTTTGAATGTAAGATAACGTTTATTGGCTAAGTAACGTGACTTTTATTTGCTGTGTAGTTAAATCAGTGAGGCTGTAAACTCACTGCTAACGTTATAACGTTATTGCAAACACGGGAATCTGTTGCAGTTCACTACCTTATTCATACTTTTTGTTCAGTGATTTTTTTTAAGCAGGGTTACGTTAGTCAATATATCACACGTAACGTTAGACGGCGGTCAGCAGCACCGCGTATTTTAGCCACCTAAAAAAAGACAAAAATAGTAAAATAAATGTAAAATAAATACTACGCCCCCATCGTGCACAAATGACTGACAGACTCTTGGCTAATTTGGTCTTTTGCAAATGCAATGCAGCATAGGGCCCTGACATTAAAAGTACAACTTTTTTGTTATGTTCACGTATATGTCATGTTTTTTCAATGTTAACACTTTTGTACAAATAAGTACATTTGCACTTTATTTTTTAATGTGTTTGTTCTGTAAAGGAATGAGTTAATGTTTAAAATGACTGGTTAATAGTGCTATTATAAAGTGCAATGTCAGCACAATTTTCTTTCCTGCAATTTAAAATGCACTTGTTTTAATAAATAAATACAGCGTTTGAAAAGCATACACAATCTGTGTTAATATATTAGTCTGTGGTTAAAAGGACTTGAAAGGACTCGAAACTCAAAATGCAGGACTTAGGACTTGACTTGAGACTTTCCAGTCTTGACTTTGGACTTGACTCGGGGCTTGCCTGTCTTGACTCGGGACTTGACTCGGACTTGAGGGCAAAGACTTGAGACTTACTTGTGACTTGCAAAACAATGACTTGGTCCCACCTCTGCCCATTTGAGAACCACTGGTGTAGGGTTCCACCTCGGTCCACACTCCATTTCAGAAGGTGGCGGTAATGCACACCAGAAGGTTGCTTGCCAACCGCCATAAACCCGAAGAAGAAGAAAGGACTTCCGGTTAGGATCTCTTTCGCCACTAAAAACCTTGAATAGCTTTTGTCATGTTGCGCAGTGTTTTTGTCCCATTTCAGACAACATCTGCCTTTGTAAAGCGCTCCTTGCGACACACGCTTCTACCTTTGGCTTCGGTGTCGTCACTGAGGACATTTACGGACTCGAAGACATTTGACTCATCTCTGCTGGACTTCCTCGTATGTCCGCTGTCCAAAAAGACGCTCAGGTTAAAAAAAAGTCCTGTGGTTTATTTTTTTACTACTGATGGAAATATTTGATTGTCGTTCCTCCTCAATTTGTACACTTCCGCACGGATACTAAAGGGAATACATATATATGATAGAAAATGTAGTAGCGACATCAGCGAGCGGAAGCAGCCGTTTTTTCCTGACATTATGTTTTGTACATTTTTAAAGGGGTCCGTTTATGCAAAACCAACTTTTCTCAACGTTCGTTTTGGAAAATAATGTCTCCGGGAACTCTCATTCAATCTCGAAATACCAAACAATATCGAGCATTTGAAACAGCGGCTTAACTACGAAGCTAACTAGCAAGAAGAAGCCACACACCCACAACACATCTCATCTGCTTTTAATTGAAGTGGACCCCGACTTAAACAAGTTGAAAAACGTATTCGGGTGTTACCATTTAGTGGTCAATTGTACGGAATATGTACTTCACTGTGCAACCTACTAATAAAAGTCTCATTTTGATGCGAACGACATCATCGACGTAACAAACATTGTACAAACGGCCACGCTCGCTGTTAATACACATCCGGTCTGATAGCTCTAACAAATAAAGGTTTCAAGAACGAACCTTCTTAAAAGCGCTTATGGATACGATACATTTACACAATTATTATGCTTTGATGTAAAATATTTGTTAAAATTGTCCAAAGATGTAAATGTGAGGATATTTGCATTTAATTCAGAAACGATTTATAAAATGTTATTTGACACAAAAAACACACACTCTATGGTGGTAAAATAGTGTATAAAAACTGGAATTGGGGGTTAAATCACCAAAATGATTACTGAGCACAGCCACCGCTGCTGCTCACTGCTCTCCTCACCTCCCAAGGGGTGGAACAAGGGGATGGGTCAAATGCAGAGGATAATTTCACCACATCTAGTGTGTGTAGGGATGTCCCGATCCAGGTTTTTGCACTTCCGACCCGATACCGATATTGTTTTTGCACTTCCGAACCGATACTGGCCTATCCGAGCATGTATTAAAGTTTAAAGTTATTTAGCCTACTTAGTTGTCAGAATCATGTTGAAAAGGGTTTTAGTACTCTTGATAACAACTAGCCAGCTGAATTAGGTGAGTTTGAATAATACACAATGGTTGGTAACAAGAAACTGACCTGTTTATTCAAGTATAGACAAAATTATACATGACAAACAGAAATGGCATCATTGAAACTAGGGCTGGGCGATATGGCCTTTTTTTAATATTGCAATAATTTAAGGCCATATTGCGATACACGATATATATCTTGATATTTTGCCTTAGCCTTGAATGAACACTTGATGCAAATAATCACAGCAGTATGATGATTCTATGTGTTTTGATTGATTGATTGAGACTTTTATTAGTAAGTTGCACAGTGAAGTACATATTCCGTACAATTGACCACTAAATGGTAACACCCGAATAAGGTTTTCAACTTTAAGTCGGGGTCCACTTAAATTGATTCATGATACAGATATATACTATCAGATATATACTATCATCATAATACAGTCATCACACAAGATAATCACATTGAATTATTTACATTATTTATAATCCAGGGTGTGGAGGGGGGCGCCTGATGTAAGTGTCAAAAAGACAGCCAAAAGAGTTTGGTATGAGAATAAATCTAAAGTTAAAATATAGGGTAGAAATGCACCCATTTGCAGGAAATGTAGTCTTGATTTTCAAAATGTTCTTTCAAGGCTTGCATGTCTACATTAAAACATTCTTCTTCATACTGCATTAATATATGCTACTTTTAAACTTTCATGCAGAGAAGGAAATCACAACTAAAAAAATCACTAATTTTTTCATACGGTGTTGATGTGGAAATGTTTGCCTCGGCATTTTGATGGTGTGGGCGTGTGGCACCGAATGGAGATAAGCGTCTCGACAGACGTTACAATATTTGAACAATGATGACGAAAACTGTTTTCTCTGTCGTGTCCGTGTGTCGAAATTTGTTATGCGCTTATTTTTTTATTTGATTTTGTGCGTGGCCTAGATTTGCCGTGCGCAGAGGACGTTTGAGCAGGCGCGCACCTTAGCGCTAGCATCACAGCTAACGTTAGCCATGCTGCTACGTCTCTGCTGGGAGAGGACGTATAGGTATGTGACGTGTGTAAGAACGTGCGCTTGCTGTCTGTGAGAAGGAGACAGAAGAAGGAGTGGGAAGAGCCTGTAGTGCAATGCCAGCAGCTAAAAGCAACTGCGTGAGAATCCATAGACCTGTGGATGTGTTGAAGGTGTGCTGGAAAATGCGGAAGGGAAATAGGGAGCAGCAGAAAAGTGGAATGTATTATTTAAATCTGTGCGTTGGAAAACACGGACCGGAGTTTTTTTCAAACTGGATCTGGATCGGCATTTTCCCATGCCTTGCCGATACGCATTTTTTGGCAAATATCGGCGGTCGATCCGATCCAAATATCGGATCGGGACATCCCTATGTGTGTGTGTGACTATCAGTGGTACTTTAGCTTTAACTGTAAAGTGTGTTTACCTACCTCTTGGTTATGCATTTCTAATTGTTTTCCTCCCTCCAGGTTTGATGAGAAGACCAACGAGCTGATCAATGACGAGCTGGGCATCGCGTACCCCATCATCGACGGCATCCCCAACATGATCCCCCAGGAAGCCAGACTCTTAGAGAAGACATCTCCTGCACAAGGACACAATCTCCCCTCTTAAATACAACCCAATTCATCTTGATGGGCGCTGCTGGTGTGCATTGATCCATCAGAAGAGTGTTTAAGAAGTTAGAAATATTAAGTGAGCAAGTATGTTCTCCCTGTCTGTGATGGTTGGACTGGTGCCCATCGTGTCTCTATTTGGTTTGTTCTACTCTGCTGCAGTGGATGAGAACTTCCCTCTAGGCTGCACCAGCAGTAATAATGTGTGTTTCTACAGCCTGCTGCTTCCTGTCACCATCCCTGTCTATGTCTTCTTCCACCTGTGGAGCTGGATGGGAATCAAGCTCTTCAGGCATAACTGAAATTGGGGAAAAAAAGAATAAAAATATGTTTACTGTGTTTTCTGCCTGGTGTTTATGTTCATTCAAAGTCCGCACTTTGCTTGAAATTTGAGGAACAGCGTCTGTGCAACTAGTGCAGGGTTAGGGTCTTTTGATGACTGCATCTGGCTCTCAGATAAATCTTAGCTGACATTGCTTAACACGATAAGTAATGAATAATTCAGCTGGTAATCACAGTGTTAAAAATAACGTGCAAAATATAAAACATTCTCATGCATTTTAATCCATCCATCCGTTTTCTACCGCACCTGTTCAAGAAGTCGCATTAATGGTGAGAAGTATTTTAGTTATTATTGGTTAGCTTCCGAATAACAATGTTATTAAAGGGGAACATTATCACAATTTCAGAAGGGGTAAAACCATTAAAAATCAGTTCCCATTGGCTTATTTTATTTTTCGAAGTTTTTTTCAAAATTTTACCCATCACGCAATATCCCTAAAAAAAGCTTCAAAATGCCTGATTTTAACCATCGTTATAAACACCCATCCATTTTCCTGTGACGTCACATAGTGAAGCCAACAAAAACAAACATGGCGCATAGAACAGCAAGGTATAGCGACATTAGCTCGGATTCAAACTTGGATTTCAGCGGCTTAAGCGATTCAACAGATTACGAATGTATTGAAACGTATGGTTGTAGTGTGGAGGCAGGTAGCGAAAACGAAATTGAAGAAGAAACTGAAGCTATTGAGCCATATCGGTTTGAACCGTATGCAAGCGAAACCGACACGACAGCCAGCGACACGGGAGAAAGCGAGGACGAATTCGGCGATCGCCTTCTAACCAACGATTGGTATGTGTTTGTTTGGCATTAAAGGAAACTAACAACTATGAACTAGGTTTACAGCATATGAAATACATTTGGCAACAACATGCACTTTGAGAGTGCAGACAGCCCAATTTTCATCAATTAATATATTCTGTAGACATACCCTCATCCGCGCTCTTTTCCTGAAAGCTGATCTGTCCAGTTTTGGAGTTGATGTCAGCAGGCCAGGGAAGCTAGGGTCGATATTCTTTTCTTGATCATCTTCGGTGGCATAAGGGACGGTGTGAGCCAAGACATCCAGGGGGTTTAGCTCGCTCGTCTGCGGGAACAAACTGCCGCCATTGCTTGCCGTGCTACCGAGGTCCTTTGTCCCTGAATTGCTCACACACTCCGGCAGATTCAATGGGGGTCTGGCGGCAGATATCTTTGACTTTATCGTTGGAAATGCATCTGCTTTGAGTGTCACAGGATATCCACACATTCTTGCCATCTCTGTCGTAGCATAGCTTTCGGCGGTAAAGTGTGCGGAACAAACGTCCAATTTCTTGCCACTTTCGCATCTTTGGGCCACTGGTGCAACTTGAATCCGTCCCTGTTCGTGTTGTTACACCCTCCGACAACACACCGACGAGGCATGATGTCTCCAAGGTACGGAAAACAGTCGAAAAACGGAAAATAACAGAGCTGATTTGACTCGGTGTTTGAGAAAATGGCGGATTGCTTCCCGATGTGACGTCACAACGTGACGTCATCGCTCTGTGAGCGAATATTAGAAAGGCGTTTAATTCGCCAAAATTCACCCATTTAGAGTTCGGAAATTGGTTAAAAAAATATATTGTCTTTTTTCTGCAACATCAAGGTATATATTGATGCTTACATAGGTCTGGTGATAATGTTCCCCTTTAAAAATAACGTGCAAAATATAAAACATTCTCATGCATTTTAATCCATCCATCCGTTTTCTACCGCACCTGTTCAAGTAGTCGTATTTCTGGTAAGAAGTATTGTATTTATTATTGGTTAGCTTCAGAATAACAATGTTATTAAAAAGAATAAGAGACTTATTATACTCAAAAAATGTTGGTTTTACTTAAAAATGCACGCATCTAGTTGTATTCAGTGTTAAAAAATATATGGCTCTCACGGAAATACATTTTAAAATCAATCAATCAATCAATGTTTATTTATATAGCCCTAAATCACAAGTGTCTCAAAGGGCTGCACGAGCCACAACGAAATCCTCGGTACAGAGTCCACATAAGGGCAAGGAAAAACTCACCCCAGTGGGACGTCGATGTGAATGTCTCTGAGAAACCTTGGGGAGGACCGCATACGTGGGTAACCCCCCCTCTAGGGGAGACCGAATGCAATGGATGTCGAGTGGGTCTGACATAATATTGTGAGAGTCCAGTCCATAGTGGGGCCAGCAGGAAACCATCCCGAGCGGAGACGGGTCAGCAGCGCAGAGATGTTCCCAACCGATGCACAGGCGAGCGGTCCACCCCGGGTCCCGACTCTGGACAGCCAGCACTTCATCCATGGCCACTGGACCTGTGCCCCCCCCCTCCACAAGGGATGGAGGGAGCAGAGGAGAAAAAAAAAGAAACGGCAGATCAACTGGTCTAAAAGGGGGGCTATTTAAAGGCTAGAGTATACAAATGAGTTTTAAGATGGGACTTAAATGCTTCTACTGAGGTAGCATCTCTAATTGTTACCGGGTGGGCATTCCATAGTACTGGAGCCCGAATAGAAAACGCTCTATAGCCCGCAGACTTTTTTTGGGCTCTGGGAATCACTAATAAGCCGGAGTTCTTTGAACGCAGATTTCTTGCCGGGACATATGGTACACTATGGACTGGACTCTCACTATTATGTTAGATCCACTATGGACTGGACTCTCACACTATTATGCTAGATCCACTCGACTTCCATCTGCGGTCCCCTCCAAGGTTTGTCATTGTCATCCCATTGGGTTGAGTTTATTTCTTGCCCTGATGTGGGATCTGAGCCGAGGATGTCGTCGTGGCTTGTGCAGCCCTTTGAGACACTCGTGATTTAGGGCTATATAAGTAAACATTGATTGAATGATGTTGTATGGAGGAACTTGGAGCACTGTAAACACATTTTCAGATCCTTGCATTCACATTTTGACCTTGCAAGCAAACACAACACTGGGGTCCAAACCTGGGATTTACAAAACCCAAAAGCAGTGAAGTTGTCACGTTGTGTAAATGGCAAATAAAAACAGAATACAATGATTTGCAAACCCTTTTCAACTTATATTCAATTGAATAGACTGCAAAGACAAGATATTTAACGTTCAAACTGGAAAACTTTTGTTATTTTTTGCAAATATTAGCTCATTTGGAATTTGATGCCTGCAACATGTTTCAAAAAAGCTGGCACACGTGGCAAAAAAGACTGAGAAAGTTGAGGAATGCTCATCAAACACTTATTTGGAACAACCCAAACGTGAACAGGCTAATTGGGAACAGGTGGGCACGTAAGCGGGTAAGCCTGTGACCTTCGATCCCTCAGGCGATACTGCATTTAAAAGCGACATCAGTGTGTAAAGGATATCACCACATGGGCCCAGGAACACTTCAGAAAACCACTGTCAGTAACTACAGTTCATTGCTACATCTGTAAGTGCAAGTTAAAACTCTACTATGCAAAGCAAAAGCCATTTATCAACAACACCCAGAATTGCCGCCTGCTTCGCTGGGCCCGAGCTCATCTAAGATGGACTGATGCAAAGTGGAAATGTGTTCTGTGGTCTGACGAGTCCACATTTCAAATTGTTTTTGGAAACTGTGGACGTCGTGTCCTCCGGAACAAAGAAGAAAAAGAAACATCCGGTGAATTACACAACGTGCCAACTTCACTGGTTTTGGGTTTTGTACATAACTGAGGCACTCCATTGAAGTCTCTTTTTTGGCAGTTAAATATTTTTTTCATAATATATATTTTTCATTCTTTAGCTTGATTACTTCAGATGCAGTCAGTAGTCGTTTGTTCAGCTTCTTCCGTTGTACTAGTAGTGTTCCTCAAGGTTCCATTTCAGGTCCTCTCTCTTTCATCATTTTGCTATTCAACTGGTGAGTTCACTTCAAAAGGATTGTGAAAGACTTACATTTTTGCAGCAGAATCTTACAAACGCAATAGTGCTGTCATAGAGATGATCTTTGACCAGCTATTTTTGTAGAAGGTCCTTAAAAACAGATAAGCGCCCCTGTAACTGACAAGATAAGTAGACCAAAATCAAATGACTACTGTAGAGGATGCTTGTTCTTCCGAGTATTAAAAAATACAACCAATTGTCCATCACCCTGGTTTGTAGCTTTCTTGGTATGTGGCCTCCAAAACAATTTAGTGGAATATCCCTGGTCTAGGATGAATCAGCTGCCAATGTATCATTGCCCATCTGACTGGTACAGGGTTTCTCAAAAAGCAGCTTACCAATGCTTTTCATTCAGCTGGCCAAACATCACCCAAATAATAAACCCATACAGTTTTACAGAAAACTGCAATGTTTTTAGTGGTTGGAGAGCTCAATGATTAATGATGCTGGTTCAGAACTCAGTCACGGTAAGAGGACATTTTTCATTATTATTGATTTAATCAAAGTATTGAGGGGTGTCCAAACTACGGCCTTTAATTTGGACCGCGAGACATCAAAAGTTTTCTAAGGTCTCTGGGTCTTAGGTTTTTTCTAAATTAACCAGGAATATCTGACAAACTGCTGACTGCACCTTTTTAGAGAAATTCAGATCAACGTTCATGATTTGTGCTTAAAAAAGGTGCAGAACAGCATTTACTTATACGACCCAATCCACACAACCTTCCCTAGTCATGGCTAGGGATGATACTCAAAACCAGTTTTCCCGGTTGTTCGATAAGAAAAGAACCGAGTCCTCGGACTCGAATCCCTTTTTGAGAACCGGTACCCGTTATCGAGACCACTATAGTAAAGAAAAAGAGTTGGTTCTTTATTCGAATCCCTAGGAACGAATCCCGTCCCGACCAGAAATGCCCCGTGAGACATCACAAGAAATGACGTCACGTAGCTCAGTCATTAGGCGCAGATAGGGAAAGCAGGAAAAACAATGGACCGGAAAAAGCGCTCCTAGGTGTAATAAAGTTCAAAACAAAAAGGTATAATCCAATGAATAAGTTTACTGAGAGATTTGAGCAGGGTACAAACACATGACGAACACTTTTACGACCAATCGGAAACATAGCAACCAGGCTAGCAACGCACCTCCTTTACGGCAGCTGTCGCAACGTTCGCAGCACATACATATATACACAACATATATGACATCTCCCTTTTTGAACTTTTGTTTTTCTTTCCTTGTAAACAAAACAAAATCACACTGTATGTGTGTTGTCTGTCTAATTATAAATAATGCAGACGAGGCGTGTTGGCTGAGTTCTTGACGTTTACTTTCACAGCGTGCTCATAACCTCATTCTTAGCTGTCGGGTGACGACATGCAACAACACTTTTCGGGGCTACCGCGCATGCTCGTCACTCCCGTTGCATGCTGGGTAGTGTAGTTGTTATAATCCCTAGCTCATAACATCACATCTTTCCCCCTATAAAGAAATAATGTTAACTCAATAAAGTGTATTTCTTTTTTTAGCTTTAACTATAAATTTTTTAGCATTGTAACCACATTTGCAAACAACTTTTCTCTTCATAGAATTTTCTTTCAATAAAGAAATAAAGTGCAAAAATGTCAACGCGTCATAACAAACAGTTATGTCAAATAGCAGCAGAAGTGCACTTTTTGGAGAGCTGTATTCTTTTCAGTTTTGTGCCCAAGGGACTGATTTTATTTAACACTATATTATTATTTATACACCTATAGTGATCACAGAGACAGGTTGTTTTTGTGTTACTGTATATATTTGTTTTTCTGAAAAATCCCACTTAATATTCTTTGGGTAACAAGTCAATATTTATTTTTTATTTTTTTAGGGGGGTAACAGTCAATATTTATTTATTTATGAGATTTTATTTTTTTCTTATATAATAAAAGTGAGCTTTTGTTAAACCAAATATTGTGTGTTTTTTTCCATATACAACAACCTATCTGGAGTCGATAAGAGAATCGATAAGGAATCTGTTCGATAAGAGGATTCGATAATAGGCTCGAACTCGTAATTTGTTATCAAACATCATCTCTAGTCATGGCACACACAAAAAATGCAACCAACACAAAAAAGGGAACACACACAGTCACACATGACACAACCTGCTCACTCAACCATGTGGGTATTATAAAAAAAACATCCAAGCAACATAAACAAAATACACCCATTTAAATCAATTAGAATGCACAATGGGAAAAATGCAAAACACTCTCCACACTTCATGTTTGGCGCATTTTGGCAGCTTGATATTTCTTATTTTTATTCAACTTTTTCACTTTCTATATGGAATGTAACGAGTATTGATCTGATACGTAGTGTGGAATATAAGAAAAAGTTTGATCGAGTGAAATTAGTGAAAAAGAACAATGGTAGGTGTGACAACACACATATTTATTATTTACCATCTGGAATGGACATATATTGTCTTTAAGTTGAAGTGGAGTTGCAATTGTTTTTCTGGCAACACTTAGTGGCCACAACAATTTATGACGTTGTACTCATGAAGCAGTGAGTTGAATGATGCGGACATGTTTGTTACTGGATACTTTTTAATACGCTTCTGCCTTGGAGACTCTGTATGCGTTAGTAATAATATGCAACTATAATTATTTGGTAATTGTTTATATTGACAAATGTACTGTTTTTATTGTTCAATTAAGGACACATATTGCTTATTTTTAGCTTGTGTGCTATTGTTTGCTTAGCTGTTGTCTAGCTGCTAGCTCTTAGTAGCCTATAGCCAAATACGGGGGTCAGCAAACCGCGGCCCGAAAGCCGCGCGGCTCTTGAGCGCCGCCCTAGTGGCTCCCTGGACCTCTTTCAGAGATGTGTGAAAATGGAAAAAGATGAAGAAAAAAATATATTCTTTGTTTTAATAAGGTTTGTGTAGGAGGACAAACATGACACAAACCTTCCTAACTGTTAAAATCCCCACTGTTTATATTAAACATGCTTCACTGATGACAGTATTTGGCAAGCACCATTTTGTCTTACTAATTTCAGCGATCCTTGAATTCATCGTAGTTTGTTTACATGTACAACTTTCTCCGATGCTGCCACAGAAAGACATGTTTTATGCCACTCCTTCTTTGTCTCATTTTGTCCACCAAACATTTTATGCTGTGCGTGAATGCACAAAGGTGAGCTTTGTTGATGTGCTGGAGTGCTTATCAGGCATATTGGGTCAATCCATGACTGCAAGCTAATCGATGCTAACATGCTATTTAAGCTAGCTGTATGTACATATTGCATCATTATGCCTCGTTTGTGTCAGGCTTGTCCCTGACAGTTTGACTGTGTTCTAGTTTTTTCTCTGCGTTTGTCTTAGTTTTCTGTCAGCGCTTTTATTTTGTCTTCATTTCCTGATTGTCTCCCTGAGTGCTGCTTCCCCTCAGCTGTGGCTGATTGGCACCTGGCCACACCTGGTGTCAATCAGCCAGCTGCTATTTAAACCTGCCTTCTCCTCCAGTCAGTGCTGGATTGTCATTCCTACTTGTCGATGCCAGTGTAGCTGTAAGCGCTAGCGGTAAGCTATTTATTGTAGATGTTTGTAGCTTGCTGTCTTTTTGTTCCTCGTCTTCCAGTTCCTGTTTTCCTGGCATCCTGTTTCCTGTTCCTAGTTCCTGGTTTGTGTTTTTTCCTTTATTTTATGAACATTAAATCATGTTTTCCCGCACAATGCTTTCCGCCTTCTCTGCATCTTGGGGTTCATCACCTACAAACTCTGACAATTTGTAGGTATATTTGAGCTGAAGTGAATGTTGTTCCAGACCACAGCAAACGTTACCCAGCTTGCGAAGATTGTAATAAATCCATTGTCAGAAGACAGTCTGCCTTTTCCTTAAACTTGGACTTATACGTCTAGTGAAAGCGCTAAAACATACCGGTGTAGTGAATTTACATTATTCACCCAAGGAACTTTAGTTATTAGAGTTCCGGTCGGACGGTTTTTCACGGGACACATTTTCAAAAAAATCCCGCTTTTCCCCAAATTCCCAAATTTCCAGGAAGTTCCCATTGAAATGAATGGGGCATTATTCCAAGTTGCACAATTCCCACATTTTTCAACCTATTCAAACCGTTCCAACATCAACACATTCCCCTCATCCTGGACATTCCAACTAACACTTTCCCAAGTTCCAAACCAAATTCCGGTTTCCCTGGAAATTCAAACTTTTCAACATTCAAACCATTCCAACATTCAAACTATTCTTACATTTACACTACATTCTGTCAGCATTTCAGCTCAACTTCAGCATTGGAGCGTTCACACGCAATTCCTTCAGGAATTGCCTTAATCTAGTTTAGTCATTGTTTTTGTCAACATGGATTTTTTGAAAATGAGACCCATTACCTCCCTGCTTGGCACTCAGCATCAAGGGTTGGAATTGGGGGTTAAATCACCAAAATGATTCCCGAGCGCGGCCACCGTTGCTGCTCACTGCTCCCCTCACCTCCCAGGGGGTGTAACAAGGGGATGGGTCAAATGCAGAGGGTAATTTCACCACACCTAGTGTGTGTGTGTGTGACTATCAGTGGTACTTTAACTTTAACTGTACAAAGCTGCCCTTTTCAGCTAAGCTTTGAATCTGGGTGACCTTGTTGGTGGATACTGTAGTTTGCTGTAACTAAATAAGCTTTCTTTTCATGCTCATAATTGAAGTAATTAATTTTTTGGGAATGACTTTCGCCATCCAGACACATTGTTATTTTTGTAATAATTGTTACAACTCAAAGCTTTAAAAACTGAATAAGCGCAGCAAGAAGTTGCTATGCTGTGCGTGTTGCGCAGTGAATTGTGCAGTGACAGGCCCAAAATGACCAATCCGAACCAAAATAGACGACTTCCATTTTGTTTGTGGACATGGGTTGTAGAGACTTTTTGTTCCTGCTGTCATGATGGATTTTTCCACAAAATGTATCTGTGAAACGGGTGCAAAGGATTCATTTAATAGGCTTTTTTAATGTAAAGGGGGCGCTACTGATGTTTCAGCATTGGTGTTCAAGTATCCAACTTTTACTTAGGTGCTTGCAAACTTAGGTGAGTTTTCGTGTATCTTGAGGCCCTCAAAAATGCAAGAATGCAAGGAAACGCATGGAATATCAATAATAAACATACTGTAGCAGGTCAACAGCTATCACTAGCCCTAATCAAATACGTTCAATACCATAACATCTGCTTTATTAATTCCGTAAAAGCCTTAATAATGTTTTGACAACACAATAACATAAATCAAAAGTATCTCAGGTTAACTTGAACATGTAATTACCGTATTTTTCGGACTATAAGTCGCAGTTTTTTTCATAGTTTGGCCGGGCTCCAGTGCGACTTATATATGTTTTTTTCCTTCTTTATTATGCATTTTCGGCAGGTGCGACTTATACTCCGGTGCGACTTATACTCCAAAAAATACGGTACTTCCTTATCCATGCATTAAAAGTAAGGACGTTAATGACGAGCAGCGAATCCCCACGCTAGCCTCCATTTTTCAACACGAGTAACGTTTTGTTCTAAGACAAGGAACGTCAGAAAACATGACAAACAACTGCTAACTTGTCAGTGTCTCTTCTTGCCTTTCACGTCCCGCTCGCCGACTCTGCCCTCGGCGAGTTTCATGAGCGGTGACTCAGGTCTGGGCGAAAGTCCGTCCCCTTTGGCCTTAAAGAAAAACGACTCGTTCAGTCTCATCTGGACGGGTCTGACCTGAGGAAAAGCAAATGTTAGTTTTAGCAGTATGGATGCAGTTATGATACACACAACACAGTGTACTTTATACGCACTGTGACATCTTTGCAAGCGACACAGGGTCTTTAGTTATGGTGTGTACAGTACAGTACAGTGTTAAAGTACCGTATTTTTCGGACTATAAGTCGCAGTTTTTTTCATAGTTTGGCCGGGGGTGCGACTTATACTCAGGAGCGACTTATGTGTGAAATTATTAATAGAAAATATATTGCCCAAAAACAAGTTCTTACGTCTCGCTGAAAAATGACTGCTGTGACCGGTATTCAGTTTGTTTAGATATGTCTAGATTAGGGATGTCCCGATCCGATATTTGGATCGGATCGGCCGCCGATATTTGCAAAAAAATGCGTATCGGCAAGGCATGGGAAAATGCCGATCCAGATCCAGTTTAAAAAAAAATCCAGTCAGTGTTTTCCAACGCACCGATTTAAATAATACATTCCACTTTTCTGCTGCTCCCTAATTTCCGTTCCGCATTTTCCAGCACACCATCAACACATCCACAGGTCTGTGGATTCTCACGCAGTTGCTTTTAGCTGCTGGCATTACACGACAGGCTCTTCTCACTCTTTCCTGTGTCTCCTTCTCACAGACAGCAAGCACACCTTCTTACACACGTCACATACTGTCACGTCCTACGTCACATACGTATACGCCCTCTCACAGCAGAGACGTAGCAGCATGGCTAACGTTAGCTGTGATGCTAGCGCAGCCGTGCGCGCAACGCTCCCTCTAAGGTGCGCACCTGTGCAATTGCGCATTGCTTAAGCATCCTCTGCGCACGGCAAATCTATGCCACGCACAAAATCAAATAAAAAAATAAGCGCATAACAATTTTCGACACACGGACATGACAGAGAAAACAGTTTTCGTCATCATTGTTCAAATATTGTAACGTCTGTCGAGACGCTTATCTCCATTCGGTGCCACACATCCACACCATCAAAATGCCGAGGCAAACATTTCCAGATCAACACCGTATGAAAAAAATAGTGATTTTTTTAGTTGTGATTTCCTTCTCTGCATGAAAGTTTAAAAGTAGCATATATTAATGCAGTATGAAGAATAATGTTTTAATGTAGATACATAGAATCATCATACTGCTGTGATTATATGCATCAAATGTTCATTCAAGGCTAAGGCAAAATATCGAGATATATATCGTGTATCGCAATATGGCCTTAAAATATCGCAATATTAAAAAAAGGCCATATCGCCCAGCCTTCTAGTTCAATGATGCCATTTCTGTTTGTCATGTATAATTTTGTCTATTTTGTGTTTATCCTTGAATAAACAGGTCAGTTTCTTGTTACCAACCATTGTGTATTATTCAGACTCCCCTAATTCAGCTGGCTAGTTGTTATCAAGAGTACTAAAACCCTTTTGAACATGATTCTGACAACTAAGTAGGCTAAATAACTTTAAACTTTAATACATGCTCGGATAGGCCAGTATCGGTCAGTATCGGTATCGGATCGGAAGTGCAAAAACAATATCGGTATCGGATCGGAAGTGCAAAAACCTGGATCGGAACATCCCTAGTCTAGATACTATTCTTTATTTTAAATTGCCTTTCAAATGTCTATTCTTGGTGTTGGGTTTTATCAAATACATTTCCCCCAAAAATGCGACTTATACTCCAGGGCGACATATATATATGTTTTTTTTCCTTCTTTATTATGCATTTTCGGCAGGTGCGACTTATACTCAGGTGCGACTTATACTCCGAAAAATACGGTAAACTCAATTCAAACATATGATAGAAACCTCCGACCAAATAATGTAAACACACTACACCGGTGTGTTTTAGCGCATTCATGGCGAGTTTACTGACAGATATAAGTAAGAACTTTACACTACATTATATTAGAAATGGCAACAGCGGAGGATAAATGTCCCATAACAAGAAGATAGAGAAAAAGAAGAAGCTTATCCACAACGTGGTCGGCACCGACTAGAAAGGCGGACGCGCGCAACAACGCGCCAGATAATATGTCTTACTTTATACACACCATAATAATACTCGTATGTTTAATGCGCCGAAAATGTATCAAGCGGTGCGGCTACATAGCTTACTTAAGTCGTACTAAAACATTTTCATAGATTTTTGAGCGCAGTGTGTAATGTTCTATATCAGTGGTTCTCAAATGGGGGTACGCGTACCCCTGGGGGTACTTGAAGGTATGCCAAGGGGTACGTGAGATTTTTTTTAAGATTCTAAAAATAGCAATCATTCAAAAATCATTTTTAAATATATTTATTGAATACTACTTCAACAAAATATGAATGTAAGTTCATAAACTGAACATCAAATCAAGTAGGCTATTCCATTCATTACCATAAACCCAGAGTTTCCCCCATGCCATGATGGTTTGACCCTCACTAAAATGTCTGTCAAAAAGAACTGTGAAAAGAAATGCAACAATGCAATATTCAGTGTTGACAGCTAGATTTTTTGTGGACATGTTCCATAAATACTGATGTTAAAGATTTATTTTTTTGTGAAGAAATGTTTAGAATTAAGTTTATGAATCCAGATGGATCTCTATTACAATCCCCAAAGAGGGCACTTTAAGTTGATGATTACTTCTATGTGTAGAAATCTTTATTTATAATTGAACCACTTGTTTATTTTTCAACAAGTTTTTAGTTATTTGTTTATCTTTTTTTCCTAATAATTCAAGAAAGACCACTACAAATGAGCAATATTTTGCACTGTTATATAATTTAATAAATCAGAAATGATGACTGTATTTTACTTCTTTATCTCTTTTTTTCAACCAAAAATGCTTTGCTCTGATTAGGGGGTACTTGAATTAAAACAATTTTCACAGGGGGTACATCACT
Organism: Nerophis lumbriciformis; assembly: GCF_033978685.3. Classification (NCBI taxonomy): domain Eukaryota; kingdom Metazoa; phylum Chordata; class Actinopteri; order Syngnathiformes; family Syngnathidae; genus Nerophis; species Nerophis lumbriciformis. The sequence continues at coordinate 23,125,157 of NC_084582.2, forward strand.
GAAAAAAGGTTGAGAACCACTGTTCTATATTATCAATGGAACATATAAAATGTTGGTGTTGTTTACGTGAGTCATATTGCCATCATAGTGCAGTCTACATGTATCCCTTATGTTTGACTGCCATCTACTGATCACACTTATCATTACACCGTGTATCTAAAAAAATGGCTTCGAGGTCGGTAAGCAAAACCAGAATTATTCCGTACATTAGGCGCACCGGGTTGTAAGGCGCACTGTCGAGTTTTGAGAAAAAAAGTATTTTAAGTGCGCCTTACAGTCCGGAAAATACGGTAAGCATTTCATCACCTGGATGGGGTCCAACTTTCTGCTGCGGCAGGACGCTTGGTTGCAGTCGCTGGAGGTGTTGGTGTCCACAGACTTGGTCTCAGATTCGGACAGAGGACTTGGGGTTGTGTCCTCTTTCCTTTTGGCTCGGACACAACCTTCTTGTCCAAAATCAGCTTCTGTCTTCTCCTCTATCATTGGATGGGACACAGGATCACAGCTCGCTTGCTCCTCACGCCCCTCGGTGACATCATCACTTCCTTCCACGCACCTGCCAAGGTGTCTCCTGGCTCGATGCGGCAGGCTGAGGTCCAGAGGGTGGACGTCTTCAGCGCACAGTCTTGTTTTGCGGAAGCAGAGGTAGGAAGAGTACAGAGGGGTGAAGAAGTTCTGTGTCTGCGTGGAGGTGCTCACCGTTTGTCTAAGGGACGTCTGCTGGACTAAAAGCTTGGCTACCTTTGGAGACACGTCCGCAGTGGCCCCCTCATCCACCTGAGGACGGGCCTTGGCAGTATGTGAGACAAGACCTGGGCTGGACCCACCTCCTGTGTAGAAGGAACACTTCTTGTTTTGCTTCTTCAGTCGATGCACCTGCTTCTTGTTCCTGGGATGCTTCTGCAGGTGTTCCACACCATCCAGAGAGCTGCGTGGTGTATCTGCGTGTAGTGTCCACACGGCTTTGGATGCGCCCTCGCCGCTAGATTCAGAGCTGGACGGTCCGAAAGTCTTTTGGGTGATGAACAAGTCCTGGCTGTTGAAGTCCTCCAGCTGAGAATCTTCTTCTCGACATTGGTGATGATAACTCACCTGAGAATACGCCTTGTCTTGTGACAAGATTGGAGATGGAGATGCAGAGTTGGGACGTTTAACAAGAATGCGGCTGGACGACAAATCGAAGCCAACTTTCCTTTTATTTTTGCTTTTGTTGTGGGTGTCTCCTACCAGTATGGACTCGTTGGTGCTGGACATGAAAATTTCACTTGTCTTGAAAGTAACACATTTCCTCCTCTCCTTCTTCTTCTCCTTCTTCTTGTCTTTCTTTCTTTGCTTTGCATCTTTTTGCTTGCTCTTCTCATCGCTCCCATTTGTCTTTTCGGGAATGTTGCGTTTGCTTTTGGAGATGCTTTTGCCCTTCTTTGGCTCTTTTTTTCTCTCCCTTTTCACAGACGAGATCAGCGATTCCCACAAGATGTCCTCCTCTTGCCCCATACGCCTGTCAAGCAATCACGATAAGACACATTTAACACGTTTGTGCTACTTTTGTGCTGGATTGTGCCGTAAAATGTTTTTGTGTGTGCTGCTAAGGTTTTCAAGTAACTCGAATAAATTCTAATTATATCAACCTTGTCCAAATCTGTCCAAACTTGTCTGTGGTACATTTGTGCTGTCAAAACATTTGTGCTATTATGCTTTAAATGTTACTAACGTTTTTACTATTCACAATCTCCTTTTAGTCCAAATCTGTTCAAATGTGTCCCAAACATTTGTGCTATCGAAAAATCATTTGTGCTATTATAGTTTAATCTAAGGGTCTCCATACTATGGGCTGCGGGAAGTATATATATATATATATGTATATATATATATATATATATATTTTTTTTATATATATTTTTTTTTATTTTTTTTATTATTATTATTATTATTTTTTTAATCTGTCCTTTTTAATCCATTTTCTACCGCTTGTTACTCTAGGGGTCTCCTAGCCACTCAGGCAAGTCATATTGTCTAAAAATGCATTTTCTCATCGATAACGAGACATCGCGCTTGCGCCGCAGTGTCGGGTAAGCGCGCAGCAAGTGCGTGCTCTTTCAGTCAATTAATGCATGAAATATATATATATATATATATATATATATATATATATATTAGGGCTGCAACTAACGATTAATTTGATAATCGATTAATCTGTCGATTATTACTTTGATTAATCGATTAATAATCGGATAAAAGAGACAAACTACATTTCTATCCTTTCCAGTATTTTATTATAAAAAAAAACAGCATACTGGCACCATGTTCTGCACATTGGGGATGCAGCATACACTAATAATAACACAGAAATGTAACTCATCAGATCAGAACTGAATCAGATATTGTACACGTTTCTGTTGTGAATAATAAAGGATTAATTTTAGGCTGCCTCTGAATAATAGCATGAAATATTCCAGCACCTTCATAACGTTTAGTTATACTAAAGCGTCACTCAAATCTAAATATATTTATAAAGCTTTATCGGCTACATTGATCCATTATGAAACCTACCTGAGATATTTCTGTCCGTTACGTTTATTTCGAAATTGGTAACCGTGCGTTTTGTCTCTCAAAACTGAGTCAAATGTGCCGGAGACACATTATCAGCCCCGCCTTGCAGCAAAGGCATAACGTTAACGTTACTCACAAAAAAGCTGAACTCATGAATGCCTGTTGCCACTATGGACTTAAAAAGTTACGTACTGTGAGTTCTTCCCTTCATCCATGGCTCCAACATGTTTCCTTTTCAGGTGCTCCTGAAGCAATGTTGTACTTCTGTGCCATTATGCAGGAAACGGTCTTGTTTGAAGTCTTTAAAGTAAAGTGTTCCCACACTTTTGACGACTTAGGTCGTACACTTTTCTCCATTGAAGCAATAACCTCAAGATGTTTCTCCGCTAAACTATCCGTACTGTTTTCCTGCGCCATTTTTCGAATGTTTCCAGCAAAGCAGACGGCGTCGTCACGTGAGCTGCACATGACACATCATTGGCTGGCTTACTGGCACCTCATGAGACGTAGCCTCAGCGCCGCCCTGGCGCTGTTTTTGTACTTATTTTGATTATTGTTTCTCAGCTGTTTGTAAATGTTGCAGTTTATAAATAAAGGTTTATTTAAAAAAAAAAAGAAAAACGTTCGCGCATAAGCATAGCATAGTTCCAACGAATCGATGACTAAATTAATCGCCAACTATTTTTATAATCGATTTTAATCGATTAGTTGTTGCAGCCCTAATATATATATATATATATATATATACATATATATATATATATATATATATATATATATATATATATATATATATATATATATATATATATATATAGTCGAGGTTACTGTGGTTTATCCGTTATACAGTGCTCTTTTTGGTAGAGCGGAATATACATTAGGTCAGGAATAAACACGGAGGCTATTTCATTTGATATCAAATCCCCTGAAGAGCAGGGAAACCTTTGAAACAGGGTTGTAGGGATGAAATAGCCTCTGTGTTTTTTCCTGACCTAACGTGTGTATATGTATATACAGGTAAAAGCCAGTAAATTAGAATATTTTGAAAAACTTGATTTATTTCAGTAATTGCATTCAAAAGGTGTAACTTGTACATTATATTTATTCATTGCACACAGACTGATGCATTCAAATATTTATTTCATTTAATTTTGATGATTTGAAGTGGCAACAAATGAAAATCCAAAATTCCGTGTGTCACAAAATTAGAATATTACTTAAGGCTAATACAAAAAAGGGATTTTTAGAAATGTTGGCCAACTGAAAAGTATGAAAATGAAAAATATGAGCATGTCCAATACTCAATACTTGGTTGGAGCTCCTTTTGCCTCAATTACTGCGTTAATGCGGCGTGGCATGGAGTCGATGAGTTTCTGGCACTGCTCAGGTGTTATGAGAGCCCAGGTTGCTCTGATAGTGGCCTTCAACTCTTCTGCGTTTTTGGGTCTGGCATTCTGCATCTTCCTTTTCACAATACCCCACAGATTTTCTATGGGGCTAAGGTCAGGGGAGTTGGCGGGCCAATTTAGAACAGAAATACCATGGTCCGTAAACCAGGCACGGGTAGATTTTGCGTTGTGTGCAGGCGCCAAGTCCTGTTGGAACTTGAAATCTCCATCTCCATAGAGCAGGTCAGCAGCAGGAAGCATGAAGTGCTCTAAAACTTGCTGGTAGACGGCTGCGTTGACCCTGGATCTCAGGAAACAGAGTGGACCGACACCAGCAGATGACATGGCACCCCAAACCATCACTGATGGTGGAAACTTTACACTAGACTTCAGGCAACGTGGATCCTGTGCCTCTCCTGTCTTCCTCCAGACTCTGGGACCTCGATTTCCAAAGGAAATGCAAAATTTGCATGGTTGGGTGATGGTTTGGGGTGCCATGTCATCTGCTGGTGTCGGTCCACTCTGTTTCCTGAGATCCAGGGTCAACGCAGCCGTCTACCAGCAAGTTTTAGAGCACTTCATGCTTCCTGCTGCTGACCTGCTCTATGGAGATGGAGATTTCAAGTTCCAACAGGACTTGGCGCCTGCACACAGCGCAAAATCTACCCGTGCCTGGTTTACGGACCATGGTATTTCTGTTCTAAATTGGCCCGCCAACTCCCCTGACCTTAGCCCCATAGAAAATCTGTGGGGTATTGTGAAAAGGAAGATGCAGAATGCCAGACCCAAAAACGCAGAAGAGTTGAAGGCCACTATCAGAGCAACCTGGGCTCTCATAACACCTGAGCAGTGCCAGAAACTCATCGACTCCATGCCACGCCGCATTAATGCAGTAATTGAGGCAAAAGGAGCTCCAACCAAGTATTGAGTATTGGACATGCTCATATTTTTCATTTTCATACTTTTCAGTTGGCCAACATTTCTAAAAATCCCTTTTTTGTATTAGCCTTAAGTAATATTCTAATTTTGTGACACACGGAATTTTGGATTTTCATTTGTTGCCACTTCAAATCATCAAAATTAAATAAAATAAACATTTGAATGCATCAGTCTGTGTGCAATGAATAAATATAATGTACAAGTTACACCTTTTGAATGCAATTACTGAAATAAATCAAGTTTTTCAAAATATTCTAATTTACTGGCTTTTACCTGTATATATAGAGCCCGACCCCCGGCCAAATGTGTTTAACCCAAAGCGGCCCCCGAGTCAAAAAGTTTGAGGACCCCTGGTTTAATCTGTTAAACTTTTTATTATTCATACACAGCGCCCGCCTGAACCACACCTTGTTCAAATGTCTCCAGAACATTTGTGCTATGTTTGTGCTGTCAAATACAAAATGTGTGCTACTGTGGTTTTAATGTTATTAACGTTGTATTGTTATTCACGCCCAAAGTAACATGCGGATTGATACTGAAATATCAATAACACAAATGTTTTTTTGTTTTTTTTTTGATAGAACAAGCGTAGCAAAACTGTTTTGGACAAGTTTGGAGAGATTTGGACAAGCTTGGGGATGTCGCGTGAATAGTAAAACGTTCACAAATGTTTTTTGACAGCACAAATGTATTACAAATCATTTTGAACACATTTGGACAAGTGGAGGGGGCTGGGTGACGTCACTGGTCAGAAATGTATTTCAGAATTACCTAACCTAACAGCACAATTAAAAAATAATTATGGCACAAACCAGCACCAATGAACAGAAGTGTTATTTTAATATTTGCAATTACGAGGTAAAAAAATGGATGGATGGATGCAATTATAAGGGGGGCCAACTTGACACAGGCACTTACTAGCATTCTATAGTACCACAGTAATATCGCCCCTACTTTAATACACTTAATTGACACTTTTGTATTTAACCAGTGAATAATAAAATAATGAATGAAGTAATGACTATATCATATATAATGACTATATAAGGTATTAATGTTCCGTTCTAAGGACGAGTTGCTGTTCAGCGAGTATGAAGGAAATCACTACATTGTACATGTTGTCTCATGAAGCATGTTTTACAGCATATCGTCACGCGAAAGTGATGTAAATACTTTAAAAAATAATTAAACGACGTGAAAAGGGTGAAAAATAACGTCGTTACCTGAAAGATTCGCAGAAAGTTGAGCTTCTCTCAACATCAAAAGGTGCCGCCGCCGCCTTCATGTCGCATTCAGGAACTACACGTAATTTTCGCAGTCGGCGGGGATATCAGGGGCTCTCTTTCACCAGGCGACGTTCAAGGAGCTATTGAACGCAGTGCAAACATCACCAGGAGTGGGATTAAAAGATGCCGACAAATTACTTAAAATATTCTGAAAATGTTGAGCTCTTTTGGAGAAGAGATGAGAAGGCGATGAGCAGTTCAAGGTCAGAGTGGACAGTGTTGCCAACTCTTCAGTAAGGAAAGTAGCTATTGGCTGTCATAAAAGTTGCGAGAAGTCGCTAGATGACGATTCTCTGGCTTTTAACACTATGTGAGTTGTGTGGTCCTCTGTGTTTTTACATGTTTATTTCTATTTATTGTTTTAATTAGTTTTACCCTTTAAAATCGTTTTTAATCATATTTACGTTTTTATATTGATTTTATATTTTTATTTATGTTGTTTTTATTCAGTCATTGTTGGAGCTAAGGATAGTATTTGAATCTTGTTTTTAATATTTTTGTGCAGCACTTTGGAAACATTTTTGTTGTTCAAATGTGCTATATAAATAAAGTGGATTGAATTGGATTGGATTACTACTGTGCTACTTATTTGGGGTTGCAGAGAACAGAATTTTAGTTATAAAAATCCCTTAAAAAACTGGCCAAAAACACTTTTTTTGGGACACAGTTCTCTTTTCACCTGGTTATGCTTCTTTTAGATTCCAAAATGGAACAGTGTAACCAAGGGTGTGTTTTGTTATTTTTCAAGTTATTTCATATTATTTATTTTTTTATTTAATATTAATATTTTGTTATTTATTAGTTTGATTATTATTTCTATTTTCTACATAATTTCGACAATGGAGAAAAAATAGACACCTTGTTGTAGCTGTGTTTGGCCTGAAGAGGGTGCTGTCGCCCATGAGCGGCATGGCAAGACGACTGTCTCTTTAAATATTGCTTCCGGGTTGACCCTACCTGTTATTTACAAGTCATTTTACACAGCATCGAGGAGACGTTCACGCTAGCTAAGTCAACCTGAAGGAGGTATAACTTACCGAAACGTTGCCTTGACTTGTCTTAATAAATACCTACTATATTTCTCTACTTTTTTTTTTTTTTTTTTTCGTTTTTCTTGTTAATTATCGAAAACACCTAATTCGTGCTGTGACGGCGAGACAAAAATACTTTAATGCTTTTTTTTTTGACGGAGCATTTTTGCAGTCAACCTCGACTTTTTCCAATGTATTTATTTTGTTATATATATATATTTTTTGTTTTTTTTGTTTGAATTTATAAACCTTTATTTATAAACTGCAACACTTACAAACAGTCGAGACATACTAATAATCAAAAACAGTACAAATCAGCGCCAGGGGGTTATAAACTAAAATATAATGCAAACAATATATATATAACAAAGTGCAAAGCCATAGGCTCACACAAGTTCAGTAAATAATTTAAATTTGGAACTTTTTCCAATATTTTGTCAAGATTTATCACAATGTCGATGACGTTGAAGGGCGATATGACGCCATTTCCGGTCCGGTGGAGACAACCTCACTGGCGCAAGTTGCTTCCCCCCGGAATATAGCTGCCAAAATAGCCGGCTTCTTGACCAGACGCGGCGTTCCCCTCGCGTAACCTATGCTGAAGCAACACCAGGGGACCATAGACACCAAGTTGGCGACCCAAATTGTCCCGGCTTCGTCACATGCCGACGTCATAGCGATAAACCTTGGGTCAGGCGATGGACCGCCCCCCGGCGGCAACATTGTGTCACTACAGGCATACAAAATCATAATAGAGGTCTTGCTTGCACTTCAACCTTTCTCGAACTCCATGCACATATTCTGCCAGCATACACACCCAAAAAGCATAACACCCCGACAATACCAGGCATGACAATCAATTTGACTCCAAAGCCAGATGCATGTATAACATCATCAAAATTATACATCATCTCAAAAACATTACTAAAGAAAATCAGCCGCCCACTGTATCTAAAATGGTTCTCACTCTGACCAACATGATCAGGCCGGCGGTCATTCATCCCAATACACAAGCCTTGATCATGGACAACGGCAAAAATTGGGTAGACACAACAATTTGCATTTTGAGGGACCAATACCAAAAAACCTTACAAGTTGAGATGGGCAAACTGATCCTCTTGATCGGAACAGACTGAATGTCCCCATTTCCGATTGCCTCGGTTTGCCTCGGTCTGGGCAAATAAACAATCGGGGCGCAGACTGGCAGTCGACACTCTAGTACAAGCAGAGGCCCGAATAGCCTCTCGCTTAGTATCCACCCCCTCCCCTTCTCACAGCCAGGATACAAGGGCACATCCGAGCGAGCTGCAAGCAACTGAGGACCTTAGCTTGGCAACTCCCTTCGTCCAGTTCCGGGAACTACAGGCACGGGCGGAGACCCTTGGTGAGTTCCCTTCTACGACCTGCCTGGCACCTGCAACTCAGACGGACAGACCATAGCTCAACGGACACGCGGACGGTACCTGCATCGCACCTGTAACGCAGAGCGACAAGACGACGGCGACATAAATGCAGGCGGGAGATTCCCTCTGTCCCATCTCAGAGAGCCACAGAAACAGTCGGAGACTTGCGATGAACCCCTTCCCACGACCTGCAGTCCACCTGGAACAGAGAGGGACAGACCAAAATGTGCTGAATACATCAGGCCCCCGGTCGACACCTCTTTCAGCTCGCTTCCTCCAGCCTCAACTGCCCTACAAAAGACTACATGCGGCGCTGTGAAGCCCACCTGAGATGTCAGCACTACCACTCAGAACTCGCCTATGAAAGTGCTGACACACAGGCTTCAGCAACTCATTTGGAGTCTTCCTAAACCCGATCCTTCGGGGGGACCTGCATTAATAAAGCGTGTCTGATTGGACTTCCGGGGGTCCTCGGTGGGGTTTGCGCTTGGGACCGTCAGTGTTCCGTTGGACAGTGCTACCCAGGGCTGTGACCTTTACGGGTCCTAACCCTAACCCTAACTCATCCCCCATACTCCATTCTAATCCTAACCCTTAGCATAACTCCAATATCATTAAAAGAAAAATCTCCAAAGCCTCTCAATTTTAAATAAAGCTAAAGTATACCTTGGTGAAAATGCACTCCGTACGTCATACTGCACCTTGGTACTACCATACCTTACGTATTTTGTTGGAGTGTGGGGGAATACTTACCAGAACACAATTAATCCTCGGATCATATTACAGAAAAGAGCAATGTGGATCATTCACAAGGTTTTTTTTTTTTTTAGAACATACAGTACTCGTAATCTGTTTATGCATTTAAAATTGCTCAAATTTGATGATCATGTTAAATTCAATACATCAATAATCTTATATAAAGCATTTCATAAAAGATTACCGCCTAACCTACAATGTTTTTTTATAACACCAGTGAAGGCTTATAACTTCAGAGGTTTTGGATATTTCTTATTGCCGAGAGCTCAAACCACTCGTACACTTTTTTGTGTGTCTGTATGCGGACTGAAACTCTGGAATAAACTGCACTTACAACAACACAAGAAATGTCTAACTATTTATTAGAGATGTCCGATAATATCGGCCGATAAATGCGTTAAAATGTAATATCGGAAATTATCAGTATCGTTTTTTTAAAATTATCGGTATCGTTTTTTTATTAATTTTTTTTTAATTAAATCAACATAAAAAACACAAGATACACTTACAATTAGTGCACCAACCCAAAAAACCTTTCTCCCTTATTTACACTCATTCACACTCATTCACACAAAAGGGTTGTTTCTTTCTGTTATTAATATTCTGGTTCCTACGTTATATGTAAATATATATCAATACAGTCTGCAAGGGATACAGTCCGTAAGCGCACATGATTGTGCGTGCTGCTGGTTCACTAATAGTACTAACCTTTAACAGTTAATTTTACTCATTTTCATTAATTACTAGTTTCAATGTAACTGTTTTTATATTGTTTAACTTTCTTTTTTATTCAAGAAAATGTTTTTAATTTATTTATCTTATTTCATTTTATTTTTATTTTTTTTAAAGTACCTTATCTTCACCATACCTGGTTGTCCAAATTAGGCATAATAATGTGTTAATTCCACGACTGTATATATCGGTTGATATCGGTAATTAAAGAGTTGGATAATATCGGATATCGGCAAAAAGCCATTATCGGACATCCCTACTATTTATCCATTTCGACTATTTTATAAACATCAGGTCTGGTTAAGGGTGAAAGTATTTCATTTGAATTTGAATTGCTGTTGTATTCTGTCTCATAGTGTTATTAACATGTGCTCAATGTTTCCTCACCATCGTTGGTATTGTTTATTCTTCTTACCTTGTTGGTATAAATTGTTGTTACAGTGTAATACTTATGTGTTTCCCGTGGGAACGCCACCATGATTTAACGTGTGTACAATCATTCTAAAACAAAGTAACAGTGAAGCTCAATAAGACTCTGGGGGTGAGATCAAACACGTTATCTTCATCCCACTCCCTTTCTGGCAGATCTGGATCGTCATGTTGACATGCTGTATATTCATGTTTGCACTAAATGACTTCATATTAATATATTGTAATGTTCCCAGGAACGTAGGCTCATAGACTTATTCGTTTGTCTTGTCTTTATTAGATAAGATGCAATGTAACCACACAACAGCTCCAATGTGCGTCTTTCCTCTTTCCCGGCAAAACTCGAACTAACACTTCCTGTCAACAACATCACTTCCCTAACTTCCCCGGAAGTCCCGCCCCCCAGCCAAAGCCATTGGCTAAGACCCCGTAGCTAGCCGCTACATCACCCCCCCCCCCCCCCCCCTTACAAAAAGTCCTCGCCCTCGAGGACTGACCCGTAAGGCAACATTTGGCAACACCATAGCAGCATGTAAATCAGAGCAACCCATTAGTGCAAACACAACAGTGTAAACAAACATAACCCTTACATCACACAAAAGCAGGTTCACAAACCCCCCCACCCCCTTCCCTTATTGTCCTTCAGTCTAAGGACACCACAAAGTCTTGCAAGCGGTCCGGAGGCCTCTTCTTCCGCCTCGGCCGCTCTCTTCCATCCCCCAGCAGTGGAACAGCTGGGTCGGGTGTGCCAGTCCTCGGGCGGGAGCTGGAGGGGGCGGGGGATGAGGGGAGTGGGGAAATTGGTTCCCCCTGGGGCGTAAGCGGGGTATTGGTAAAGGGCTGGGCGGGCAAGGGAGAGGTCACCTGTGTATCCGAGGCAGGGGAAGGGGGACCCCCCCGGTAGGGGGAAAGTCTGTCTCTGTGGAGGGCCACCTTCCTGCCCCGGGGGGGAGCTGGACACGATACACAACCTCTCCCAGCTTCTGGAGTATCTTACAGGGTCCTGTCCATTTGCTGTCCAGCTTGGGACTGCGGCCCTTCTTCCGAATCGGGTTGTAGACCCAGACCAACTCGCCTGGCGCAAAGTCCCTCCCTCGGGTCGTCACGTCATAGTAGCGTTTTTGTTTTACACCAGCTTCCTGCAGCTGCTCCCGAGCGAAACTGTGGGCTGAGTCCAGCCGGTCTTGTAGTTTCCTGGCGTACTCTGGCCCTGCAGCGAAGGCCGGGGCATCCGGTGGGCGGCCAAAGGCCAGTTCTGCTGGTGTGCGCATCTCTCTCCCTAGCATGAGAAGTGCCGGTGTGCACCCCGTGGATTCCTGGACAGCAGAGCGACACGCCATCAGCACCAGTGGTAGGTGTTGGTCCCAGTCACGCTGGTGGCGGGAGGTGACAATGGCGAGCTGGTCTCCCAGGTTGCGGTGGAACCGCTCCACTAACCCATCACTCTGAGGGTGCAATGGGGTAGTGCGGGTTTTGTGAATGCCCAGGCGCTCGCACAAGGCCGCGAACACCCGGGACTCAAAGTTTGTGCCTCGGTCACTGTGCAAAGACGCCATGACGCCAAACCGACCTATCATGCCCTCCACCAGGGCATCGGCAATGGTCTCTGCCTCCTGGTTGGGAATGGCGTATGCCTCAGGCCACTTGGTGAAATAGTCTATGGCGGAAAGGACGTAGCGGTTCCCCTTGTCAGACCGTGGGTACGGCCCTGTAATGTCAATCCCCACCCTGTCCATGGGGCACCCCACTGGGAACTGTTGGAGCGGTGCCTGTGAGCGCCCAGTGGGGCCTTTGCGGGCAACGCAGGGGTCACAGCGGCGGCAGAAGTCTTCTACATCTCTCTTCTGCCGACCCCAATAGAACCCCTGTCGCAGCCGCTTAAGTGTTTTGGCGACCCCGAAATGTCCAGACCCACCTTCCCCATGCACTGCCTTAAGCACCGCCCCTTGCAGTCCCTTTGGCACCACCACCTGCCATTGTTCTTCCCCCGTGGCCGCGGCCTTAAATGCCCGCTGCAGCACACCTTGGGACACCCGCAGTGAGTCAAACATGGCCCACAGGCCCTTGGTAGCCTTGGAGAACGGTACCACCGCCTCCCAAGGTGGGCGCTGCCGAGCCTCCACCCACTGCAAGACAGGCTGAAGGTCTGTGTCCTCCTCCTGCGCGTGCCTCCAATCAGCATTCGTTACAGTCTGTAGTTCCCTGCAGTCAACGTTATCAGCCTGACTGACGGCCGCACACTCGGCGCCCTCTGCCCGCCGCTCTTGTTCCCGAGCTTCCCTGCGCTCGCAGTAACGACATCCGTCTGCTGCACACGGCCGGCGAGAGAGCGCGTCCGCGTTAGAGTGGCGAGTACCTGGCCGATGTTCTATTTCAAAGTGGTATCCTTGTAGCTCTTCCAACCACCTGGCGACCTGCCCCTCCGGCTCCCGGAAAGTCATTAGCCACTGGAGGGCAGAGTGGTCAGTCCTAATCACAAAGGGGAGGCCACACAGGTAATATTTAAAGTGTCTGATAGAGAGCACCACTGCCAGGAGTTCTCGGCGGGTGACACAGTAATTCCGTTCCGACTTTGTGAGTTTCTGGCTGAAGTAGGCCACCACCCTCTCCCCTTCCTGCCACGGCTGTGCAAGTAGCCCCCCAACCCCCACTCCGCTGGCATCAGTGTCCAGTAAGAAGGGCAGGGTGAGGTCAGGTGGGGCAAGTACCGGGGCCTCACACAGGGCCCGTTTCAGCCCCCAGAATGCCTCCTGGCACCCTTCGGACCACACAAAGTCTTTGCTTTTTTCCAGCAATCGATATAGGGGCGCGGCGATTGTAGCAAAACCCCGCACGTGCCTCCGATAGTAAGAGGCAAGCCCGATGAAGCTCTTCAGCTGTCCTTGGTCCCGAGGGACAGGCCAGTCTCTCACAGCCCGCACCTTCTCGCCCATGGCGCCGATGCCATCGGCACCCAGCTCATGTCCCAAGAAGGTTACCCCTCGCCGCATGAAACTGCATTTGTCAGGGTGCAGTTTAAGGCCCGCTGCTCGAATCCTCTCCAGGACTCGACTCAGGGACCCGAGGGCTGCTTCAAAAGAACACCCATGTACCAGGATGTCGTCCAGGTATACCAAGCACTCTTGGCGGGGTATACCAGCCAGCACTTTGTCCATAAGCCGGGCAAAAGTGGCGGGGGCATTGCAGAGTCCAAAACTAAGGACTTTGAATTGCCACAAGCCCCGGCCGGTACAGAAGGCGGATTTAGGGCGAGATTCAGGAGAAAGGGGGACTTGATAATATCCGCTTTTAAGGTCCAGAGTGGTGAACCACGAAGAGCCGGAAACTAGGTCCAGGGACTCATCAATACGGGGGAGGGGGTAAGAGTCCTTTGTGGTCACTTCGTTCAGCCGTCTGTAATCCACACAGAATCGCCAATCACCAGCCTTCTTTTTCGCGACCATGACCACAGGTGCGGCCCAGGGGCTCTCAGACGGCTCAATAAAGTCAGCCCGCAGCAGGTCATCTACGGCCTTGTCACATACCTGCTGTCGAGCGAGGGGAATGCGGCGCGCGTGGCACTTGATGGGCCGCGCCAAGCCAGTGTCTATGACATGCTCTGCCAAGTGGGTTCTTCCCACTTCACTCTCATTCATTGCAAAGCTGCCCTGGAATTCCATCAGCAGCTGTTTCAGCTGCTCCTGTTGCTGTTTCTCCAAGTCCCCATACTCCTCCCTCCACACCCCTCCCCCCATGACCGGGGATGATGGCTGTGGGTGGGGGGCCGTGGGTAGGGATGCCCAGGGCTGGCATCCCCGGGTAATACACAGCTCTGTCTCCCCCCTCATTGGCTGAAGGGAGACAGGGAGAGGGCAGGGGTAGTAACTAGGTGTGGTGTGAGGCAACAAGACTGTAGAGGCATGCGGTGAAACGGGCAGGGTCCCGGAAACTAGGGTACCCATGGCAACTGTAGAGCCCCCCGGAAAGTTAAGTGTACCCCTCCCCATGTCTAGCAGGCACCCAGTGACTTGGAGGAAGTCCAGCCCTAAGATGCAGCAGTCTTGCACGTCTGCCACCCAAACTAGATGGCGAACTCGTTTTTCCCCCACGCACAACCACAGGAACCCCTTCCCCACCATAGGAGCTAGCTGGCCCGTGACTGTGCGTAGCTGTACTGCTGTGGGCTCAAGTGGTGTACTGCTGGGCAGAACGTCCGGTCTTACCAGCGTTACCGATGACCCCGTGTCTACCAGGCCCACGGTAGGCACCCCCTGGACAGATACAGCGACATGGCAGGAGCCCCCACCTTTGGGCCCCCCCCGTGTCCAGCCCACCGCCATAGGTGGCACACTGCTGTCATCTACTTCTGGGGGGATGGAGCCCCTCCCCCCTGGCTGTGTCGCTGGGCTCCTCCGGGTGCCCGAAAGCGAGAAGAAGGAGCAGAAGGCGAGTCGTCGTCTGCTTCTGGGGGGGATTGAGCCCCTCCCCCCTGGCTGTGCTGTTGGGCTCCCTCCCCCGCTTGACGAGCCTGGGCTGGCGAGTCAGGGTCCGCGGTGGACGTAGGGGCCCGCATACCCCTGACTATGCGGGCCTGGCGCCGTTTCCCGGCTCACGACGAGTGGCAGGGCACTCCCTGCGAAAGTGTCCAGGTTGGCCACATCCCCAGCAGACCTGCATGGGGCGCGGGCCACGTTGACTTTGCAGAGTCACCGACCTCAGTAGTTCGGTAATTTCTGTCGCCCAAGCCGGAGCCCCGTCACTAGACGTGTGTGACGATGCCGCCCTCACTGGATGGGGTTTAATTTCCAGTTCCCCGGCTGCAGCTGCACTCCCCAGCATCTCCCTCTCAACAGCAGCTTCCAGTGCCTCCTGCAGGGACCTCGGGTGCTGAAGCTGCACCTGCACGCGCAGGTCAGGAGGAGTAATGGCTCCAACAAACAGGTCAGTTGCGAGCTCATTCCGTGCATCAGCAGGCAGGTGACCATATGCACGGCGCACCTGGCCCTCAATGTCATTAGCGAGCCCCCGGAGAGGCTCGCCAGGCTTTCTGCACCTCCCTCTCAGTTCAGTTTTTAAAAGCGCTGGCTGAGACCATCTCCCAAACCTCCTCTTGAGCGCCCCCACCAGGGCTGCGTAGCACCGCTGTTGTTCAGAGTCCAGCAGCAGGAGGCACGAAAGAGCCTCTCCCTCCAGACACAAAGCCAATTGCAACGCTTTGTCCCTTGCTTCCCACCTTCTAGCGTCCGCCAAAAGTTCAAATTGAGCGTGGAACGCCTCCCAATCTAATCCACCGGCAAATTTTGGCGTCTTCACTGAGGCAGCAGACGGTGGGGGGGCGTGCCGTGCGGGGAAGCTGCGGGTGGGGGCGGCAGCGGCGACATCTTTACATCTCCACGGGACGACGAGCCGCTCGTGTGCGAGCAGGAGGGCGGCTGTTCGACGGTCACCCGCTCCAAAACAGCGTCATCCCGCTCCACTTTAAACTTATGCTCACCGTAGCTAAACATGCTAAACGCTTGCGGTCCTAGCTAACTCACAGACTGAAGCTAACTGGCTAATGCGCGGAACGCAGCGTGTCCTTGCCGCGACAAAGTCTCTTTCGAAAAACGCCGGTTTTACTTCTGACACCAGTGTAATGTTCCCAGGAACGTAGGTGTAATGATAGTGTTTGACCACATGGTGGTAGTAAGAGTCTACAAATGACTAGGAACCAATATATAGTATGTGTCAGGTAGGACTCTTCAGAGAGGTACACACCTGGTACGCACGAGTGTTGAAGTAGCGTTTGTAATATGTGATCGTGATTAAAAGGCAGTTCTGCAAGTCATCCAACGATGTGTTATTTAAAACAATAACATAACATGGTACCAGGAGTGAACGAACATTGAAGTGGTGTATTGTGAAAAGCGACATGGATTTGAAGCCACCTGAAAAGCTGAAGCTAAGTGGAAATGTCGACAGCAATTGGCGCACCTTCAAGCAGCAGTTCCAGCTGTACATGGCGGCCATGGCACTGCAGGATAAGCCGGATGCAAGGAAGGTAGCGTTACTGCTTACAATAGCAGGCCCACATGCCATTGAAGTTTACAACACTTTTGTGTTTGACAATCCAGATGAAAAAAACAAGTTGGAAGTTGTCATTGAAAAGTTTGATGCGCATTGCTCTCCCAAGAAGAATGAGACATATGAGAGATATGTGTTCCGTTCAAGAGTGCAAGCTCATGGAGAAAGTTTTGACAGTTTTGTGACTGATTTGAGGCTGAAAGCACAAACTTGCAACTTTGCTACACTGAAGGACTCTATGATAAGGGACCAGATTGTATGTGGCATAGAAGACAAAAAAGTCAGAGAAAGACTGTTGAGAGAGACAGAATTGTCGTTGGAGAATGCCATTAAAATTTGTCATGCAGCAGAATTGTCACAGATGCACGTCAAGACGTTTGGTGAAATGGCGTCCACCGCAGCCATCAGCGTGGGAGGCGATAACGTGCATGTCGTGTCAAGGGGATGGAAGTCGCAGCCTGCACAGCAGAAGAGTGACGTCATGTTCCAATGCAAGCGCTGTGGATCGCAGCACAAGCCAAAGCAGTGTCCAGCATTTGGTAAGCAGTGTTCCAAATGCTATGGAAAAAATCACTTTGCCAAACAATGTTTTGCTAAAGGAAAACCATGCGCTAAAAAGGAAAAATCTGTCAATGTAGTGGAGGACACT
Source organism: Nerophis lumbriciformis (assembly GCF_033978685.3). Taxonomy (NCBI): domain Eukaryota; kingdom Metazoa; phylum Chordata; class Actinopteri; order Syngnathiformes; family Syngnathidae; genus Nerophis; species Nerophis lumbriciformis. Next base: position 23,142,362 of record NC_084582.2, read on the forward strand.
GATCTGGGTGAAACATTCTTTGTTGGCCTAGTGAACAGTGAAAATAAAACTGAAGAAGTAGTCAATGCTGTTGAAAAAGACAAGTGGATTGCACCGCTACAAATAAATGGAACTCGAGTTAACATGAAACTAGATACTGGTGCAAAGGCAAACTTGATCAACATGTCAGACATCAAGGAATTGAGAGAAAAACCGAAAATCCACAAAACAACAGTTGTACTGAAAGACTACAATGGTCGTAGCATCGACAGTCTGGGCACATGCAAATTGAGAGTCACTGTAAAAGGAAAAGTGCACTACCTGCTATTTTCAGTTGTCACTGAAGAACGTGAGTCAATATTGGGTGACAAAGCATGTGAAGTTTTAGGACTGGTGAAAAGAGTGTATCTTGTGAACACAGATGTGAGCGCTCAAAAAATTGAAACTGATTCAATAGTGCAGAACTACGCTGGTGTGTTCACTGGTTTTGGTGCTTTACCTTTTACATACAAAATACAGCTTAAAGAGCAGGCACGTCCAGTTGTCCATGCAGCGCGAAGAGTTCCAGCAGCACTTAAAGAGCGTCTCAAAAAGGAACTGGACCGGATGACAACACTGGGTGTAATAAAGAAAATCGAGGAACCAACAGATTGGGTAAACTCCATGGTCTGTGTGAAAAAGAAAAATGGCGATCTAAGAATATGCATGGATCCAAAAGACTAGAATGAAAACATAAAACGTGAGCACTACCAAATACCAAAACATGAAGAAATAGCCAGTGAGATGGCTGGTGCAAAATATTTCTCAAAATTGGATGCGTCAAATGGCTTTTGGCAAATCAAACTAGACGAAAACAGTAGCAAATACTGCACTTTCAACACGCCTTTTGGTCGCTACTGCTTCCAACGCCTACCATTTGGGATCAAATCTGCATCAGAAATATTCCATAGAGCAATGGAACATATCATTGAAGGTTTGGAAGGCGTGCGAGCGTACATCGACGACATTGCTGTGTGGGGAAGAACAGCAAAAGAACACAACGAAAGGCTGACCAAAGTGTTGGAAAGAGTACAACAATATGGACTCAAATTAAACAAAAAGAAGTGTCAGTTTGGAGTGTCAGAGATAATTTTTCTGGGAGACAAGCTCAGTGCACATGGCGTTCAACCTGATGATGAAAAAATACACGCCATACAAAGAATGCCGAGTCCCACAGACAAGACAGGTGTACAGCGTATATTGGGCGTGGTCAACTATATTGGCAAGTTCATCCCAAACCTTGCTGTGAAAACATCCTGCATTCGTGAACTCCTTCACAATGACACAGAGTTCAAGTGGACGTCCAGGCACGAGAATGAGTGGCAGAGACTGAAGGAAACACTCACTACTGCACCTGTGCTGACGTTCTTTGACCCTACAAAGAAAACAAAGGTGTCAACAGATGCTTCAAAAGATGGACTGGGTGGAGTTTTACTACAGGCTGATGATGAACACTGGAAACCAGTAGCCTATGCATCACGATCCATGACACAGGCTGAATGTAGGTATGCTCAAATAGAAAAGGAATGTCTAGGGTTAGCATATGGCCTGCAGAGCTTCCACAACTATGTTTATGGTCTCCCTACCTTCACTGTAGAAACAGACCATCGCCCACTAGTTTCCATCATCAAGAAAAACTTGAATGACATGACACCACGAATACAACGTTTCATGATGAAGATGCAGCCATATGATTTTCAGCTCATCTACACACCTGGAAAGCACTTGATACTGGCTGATGCACTCTCAAGAGCACCCATGAAAAACAGCGTCAGTGCTACTGAAGAGGATGTACAAAACCATGTGAATATGGTGTCAGCTACACTTCCAGTGTCAGACATAAAATCACAACAAATCGCTGAGGAAACGGCAAAAGATGAAGAGTTGCAGCGTGTTATTACCAACATGCAGAATGGATGGCCTCCACATTCCAGCCCACGGTTCTTCCATGTTAGAGGTGAACTAAGTGTTGTGGATGGACTTTTACTGAAGCGAAACCGAATAGTCATTCCACAAACATTGAGGCAGGATATACTACAAAGAATCCATGAAGGTCATCTAGGGATTGAAAAGTGCAAGAGACGAGCACGCGACACTGTATACTGGCCTGGAATCAACAAAGACATTGACAACATGATTGGTAGATGTGCAACATGTCAAAAATACAGAAACAAACAAACCAAAGAACCCATGATATTGCCTGAAGTTCTTACTGCACCATGGCAGAAAGTGGGAATGGACTTGTTTTATTTGAAGGGCAAAGAGTATGTTGTTGTAATTGACTACTATTCTAATTTCCCTGAAATGGCTTTGCTATCAAGCACATCATCAAACTGTGTGATCACGCATGTCAAATCTATATTTGCTAGACATGGTATACCGCATACTGTGGTGAGTGACAATGGACCATGTTTCAACAGTAAAGAGTGGCAGCAATTTGCAAAACACTATGATTTCAGACACGTGACGTCAAGCCCTCTGTACGCACAGTCAAATGGAAAGGCTGAGAAAGGAGTACATATTCTCAAACAACTTTTGAAGAAAGCAGTGGATAGTAACTCTGATCCATACCTAGCACTACTTAGCTACAGAGCGACACCTCTTGAGTGTGGCTTGTCACCCTCTGAACTACTGATGAACAGAAAGCTTCGTACTACGCTACCAAGTATGTCTACACCAACGCAGAGTCAAAAAGTACAACGGAAGCTAAAGCAACAAAAGCTAAAGCAGAAGTCGTTTTATGACAAAGCAGCCAAATCGCTCCCATCACTATCACCAAGTGACACAGTGAGAATTGAAAGTCCTGATGGTTGGAAAACCAAAGCTACTGTTCTTCAAGAAACATCACCACGATCATATACTGTGAGGAGTGAAGAAGGACAGATACTACGTCGCAATCGTCGCAGTTTGCTGAGGGTTCCAGAGACTGTTCCAAACCAAGAAACAGCCGAGTCCGAGGTTTCATCTACACCGACTGTTTCAAACCAAGCAACAGCTGAGTCCGAGGTTTCATCTACACCTACTGACTGTGAAACAATGCCAATGCAGCACATGAATGAAGATGTGACTGACGATCCTGAACCTGTGTTGAGAAGATCCACAAGGCAGATCAAGAAACCTGTGAATGATGACTACGTGTATTATTGAACTCGTATAATATCAAACTGATTGACAAGCTAAAGAGTTCATGTTTTTTAAAAATATTTTAAATGTTTTTTAATACTGTGGTGCATGGATAGTTTTTGAAAATATTGCATATTCATGTGGTCAAGATAGAAAAACAAGTTATTTGTTTAATACATGACATGGTATTAGCAATGGGTGCTTAGTTTAGAAAGGGGGATGTAATGATAGTGTTTGACCACATGGTGGTAGTAAGAGTCTACAAATGACTAGGAACCAATATATAGTATGTGTCAGGTAGGACTCTTCAGAGAGGTACACACCTTGTACGCACGAGTGTTGAAGTAGCGTTTGTAATATGTGATCGTGATTAAAAGACAGTTCTGCAAGTCATCCAACGATGTGTTATTTAAAACAATAACATAACAGTAGGCTCATAGACTTATTCGTTTGTCTTGTCTTTATTAGATAAGATGCAATGTAACCACACAACAGCTCCAATGTGCGTCTTTCCTCTTTCCCGGCAAAACTCGAACTAACACTTCCTGTCAACAACGTCACTTCCCTAACTTCCCCGGAAGTCCCGCCCCCCAGCCAAAGCCATTGGCTAACACCCCGTAGCTAGCCGCTACATCATGTTGTCTACCTTGTAGTTTTTCTGTTTCATGTCCTGAACAAAAAAGACTGATGGCTATTTATTTACACTGTGGAGTATTTTATTTTCCAAATATTATTACTGTGTAATATTATCGAGGAATTATTGGTGTGAAACAAAACATTATTACTGGGAAACGAGAGGGCGGAACCAAAGTGTGAGCGCCCGCCACGTGCGCCGGACTCCTTTGATCGAGGACACTTCCGCCTCCTTGCCAGACTGATGTTGGATGGAGAAAGGACAGCTTCCGTGCCTCATTTCTTCTTTTCAGGTTGGTAGACGGTGAAAATCACATAAACGTCTTCCATGAACGTTTTATGACAAGTTTGACGATCTTCTTGTCGGATTGTAGACGTGAAATGTCGAGTTAGTAGTTGTGTTTGTTTAAAGTCCTTTGTTGAGATGGCCGTGTTGTAAAATATATTATTGTGGAAACACGCACACAGCATAGAGACAAAAGCTGTGTCCCAATTCAGGGTCTGCATCCCTCGAAGGGCTCATTTGAAGCCAGCCTACGTCACATGCTTTGCGCGCCTTTGTTCAACCCGGATTTTTGTGTGGCGGGGGTCAACCAGGAAATCCTCCGCAGGCTAGACGGTCCCTCCGAAGGTCCAGCCTTCTGAGGCTGCGTAGGCCGGGTCCTCCGAAGGATGCAGACCCTGAATTGGGATGTCCAGTGTTGGGTTAGTTACTGAAAACTAGTTACAGTTACTAGTTATTTTATTTCAAAAGTAACTCAGTTACTTACACCAAAAAGTTATGCGTTACCGTGAAAAGTAACTATTTAGTTACTTATTTAAAAACTTTTTTTTTAAGGCTCCCATTAATGCCCTTTTAGCCTTCAGTTCAGTACTGTTATTACACTGGAGAATAATACAATGTGTTGATCAATTTGACATGCATTTGCATCACTGAACTCTGCTAAGCAATGTGGTCTACATACAACACACAAAGACAAAGCTATGTTTCAAAGGGCCAATTTATTTTGGGCCAGAACACATTGACAAAACTATTTTAAATAGCTGCAACATAACATACATAAGTAACAAACCGCATCATAAAAACATGTCACAACATAGCTGTAAACCTGGCTTCACCCAAGGAATGCACACATGACAAGATTATATGTCATGTCACTATATACAACACACATACTGGTATCACACGCCTAACCAGGTGTTTTTTTTCTCAAGGAATTGTGAAATAAAATCATGTCTTCATGAGATCAACACTGTACTGAAGCCCAGAACACTCTACGCATTTCCCCAGTTTTAGTTTAGAGAAAAGGAAAGATTGGCCTGGCCCACTAGGATCCCTCTTTATGTTTGTGAACTTTATAGTCTATACATTTAGGGTGATGTGATAATCAAACACTCAAGAAGTCTAGAATGATAGAGTATATAAGAGAATTGACAGAGTGTGTACCTTCGTCGAAGCATGTTGCTTTTGTAGGTGTTTTAGCAGATTTTAATTGCTGTTTTGGGCAGTAGATAGGATCTTTGATCCAGGACACAACTTACATTTAACTAAAATGTTCTTTTCTTTGTGCTCGACAAAAGACAAGTAGTGAGAATATCTCCATGTTAAGAAACTCTGCTTCGGCTCCGCCATGTCTTGTTAGTAAACACAGACACGTCCCCCCGCCCCACACACACACACCCACACAGAGCGTGCGGCGTGCCTCTTCCTTGTGACACAGTAACATTCAGAAGGACGACACCGCAGCAATAAAACACACTCAGATCTTCTCAGTTTCTAGCCGATACTATATAAAAAATAACGGAAAATAACGCAGTAACGCATCATGTAGTAACGGTAACTGAGTTACTGAATATTAAAAAAAAAAAACCGTTAGACTACTAGTTACCGCAGAAAATAACGGCATTACAGTAACGCGTTAGTCCCAACACTGGGGATATCTGATATGTATGTATAGAACTGTTATTTGTGTGCTTGAGAGTAAAAGAAAAGTGATCATCTTGTGTATGATGCAGACCAGTGTTTTCAACCTTTTTTGAGCCAAGGCACATTTTTTTCTTTGAAAAATTCCCGAGGAACACCACTAGCAGAAAATGTTAAACATGAAACTGGTTTCAAAAAATTACTTTTCTGACCAAATAGATGGAATTGAATAATTTCCAACAGCACACCAGACAATATCTCACGGCAATATCTCATGGTTGAAAAACACTCATGCAGACAAAACATTCTGTTTACTGTCAATTCTCTAGATACTATTTAATTTTCTAAATTAGACAAACCATCTTTGAATGTCTAGTAATATTGTGTTAAAAGCAAAATTATGTTTATGGTGGCATTTCACCTATGTTACACAGGAACAAAACTATTTAATTGCACTGTGTGAAATAGCATTAGACAAACAATGCTGAAAACAGGAACTTCAACTTGAAACAATGTGAATTTGGATAAGTAGTTTTATTTATATTTGAATGTTAATGGTAAATATACACCGCACTGTGTGTTGTATACTTTTTCTGTTTGATTTGACAGCCAACCATTTGCTTTTTAAACAGACATGTTAACTAGGGAAACATTGTAATTGTGGAATAAATAGAAGAACAGTTTCGGTGCTTCATTCCTGTGTTAATTTGTATTTGCTTTTTAGGGAAAGAAGAACTACGGGGCCCCTAAAGGGACATGGAGGGAAAAAAACGTTTTGCGAGATATCGCGAAAGTTTTTTTTCCGATGTCAGTGAACCGGAAGTAAAACAGACACAGCGATGGTGAACCGGAAGTGAAACGGACAAGGCGATGGAGGAGCCTACCCATCATCCGTGGGAGACGTTTATTGATTTCTATTTTAGTATTAGCCTAACATATAAGGACATTAAATCGTATTATGGTCCCACAACAGAGCACAGATGATGGGTAGGCTCCCGCATGCTCCCGCTCTTCCATCACTGTGTCTGTTTCACTTCCGGTTCACTGACAGGAAAAAAAAACATCCATGTCCCATTAGGGGCTCCGTAAAGAACAGCCGTCCACCAAATAAGATTTCTATTTGTTACCACCGTCCTGGTCACTTGGGACCTGTAACATTAGCAATGTTAGCTCCATTTGTAGTGTAGCTTTGAGCTTAGCCTTCTAATGTAGGACAACCACTTCACCAACATCCCAAAATACCAAAATACATATTGCACACACACCCGATTGCACCGTGCATAGACAAACAACAACACAAAACTTAGCTATAGGCTATTGTTTACAAGATTGTGCCAAAGCAGCAGTGTAGGTTTTGTTAAACACACATTTTACATAATTATTTTATCAGGCTTTTTGGTGTTTCACTAAAGTGTGTACAATCTCTGGGTTTGATCCTTTTTAATAATTCTTGTTTATTAATATACACAATGTCGTGGGCATATACACATTTCTGTTCATTGATAAGCTTGAAAAAGTCAGCGTTTTGCCATTGATTTAGTTAGCTAGCAGTAGAAGTAGTGCTTATGTGTGAATAGGGGGTGCAACGATGAGGCGACAATAAAATGTTGTCTCCAACAATTATATTTGTTGAGAATAGTCATGACTTCATCACTCGTATTTTTCTGGGTGGAAGCGGGTCCGCACCGCCACTTGCAAAAACATGGCAAGTGCTAACATGTAAAGGGTGAGAACAGTTCCTTTTATTCTTGTTAAAAACATGAACACCGTGCTCATTTTGCAGAGCAGACCTTATTTTTAATGGCAGTACATCTGTGATACGCCAGCATTTAACGCGTAGGCATGATTTCGGACATCTGGAGGGAGGATGCGGACTCAACCTCGGTAGGAGTAGGGATGATACTCGAAACCGGTTTTCCCGGTTGTTTGATAAGAAAAGAACCGAGTCCTCGGACTCGAATCCCTTTTTGAGAACCGGTACCCGTTATCGAGACCACTATAGTAAAGAAAAAGAGTTGGTGCTTTATTCGAATCCGGTCCCGACCAGAAATGCTCCGTGGGACATCACAAGAAATGACGTCACGTAGCTCAGTCATTAGGCGCAGATAGGGAAAGCAGGAAAAAAATGGAACGGAAAAAGCGCTCCAAGGTGTAATAAAGTTCAAAACAAAAGGTATAATCCAATGAATAACTTTACTGAGAGATTTAAGCAGGGTACAAACACATGACGAACACTTTTACGACCAACCGGAAACATAGCAACCAGGCTAGCAACGCACCTCCTTTACAGCCGCTGTCGCAACGTTCTTAAAGCAACCGCAGCACATACATATATACACAACATATATGACATCTCCCTATTTTAACTTTTGTTTTTCTTTCCTTGTAAACAAAACAAAATCACACTGTATATGTGTTGTCTGTCTAATTATAAATAATGCAGACGAGGCGTGTTGGCTGAGTTCTTGACGTTTGCTTTCACAGCGTGCTCATCACCTCATTCTTAGCTGCCGGGTGGCGACATGCAACAACACTTTTCGGGGCTACCGCGCATGCTCATCACTCCCGTTGCATGCTGGGTAGTGTAGTTGTTATTTTCCCTAGCTCATAACATCACATCTTTCCCCCTATAAAGAAATAATGTTAACTCAATAAAGTGTATTTCTTTTATTAGCTTTAACTTTTCATTTGTTAGCATTGTAACCACATTTGCAAACAACTTTTCTCTTCATAGAATTTTCTTTCAATAAAGAAATAAAGTGCAAAAATGTCAAAGCATCATAACAAACAGTTATGTCAAATAGCAGCAGAAGTGCACTTTTTGGAGAGCTGTATTATTTTCAGTTTTGTGCCCCAGGGACTGATTTTATTTAACACTATATTATTATTTATACACCTATAGTGATCACAGAGACAGGTTGTTTTTGTGTTACTGTATATATTTGTTTTTCTGAAAAATCCCACTTAATATACTTTGGGTAACAACAGTCAATATTTATTTATTTTATTAAATATTTTTAGGGGGGTAACAGTCAATATTTATTTATTTATTAGATTTTATTTTTTTCTTATATAATAAAAGTGAGCTTTTGTTAAACCAAATATTGTGTGTTTTTTTCCATATACAACAACCTATCTGGACTTGATAAGAGAATCGATTAGGAATCTTTTCGATAAGAGGATTCGATAATAGGCTCGAACTCGATAATTTCTTATCAAACATCATCCCTAGGTAGGAGTGTTACCTTCTACCTTGCTAGCAAGCTAACAATAATAATAATAATAATAGGTTTAATTTGTAATGCAAATGTAAGTGTGAGACGGAGTTTTGTGAAAAAAACAACAACAATTATTTATAGCCGAAGTCAGCCATCAACTGAAATACTTTTTAAAGCAGCCGTAAAAAAAGAAATAATAAGGGACAAGCGGTAGAAAATGGATGGTGCACACACACAAACACACGCAGACAGGCACGCACCAATGCGGAGGTATCATAAGATTAAACATACAATCTAATAAATAACCAATATTTGAAGAGTTACCGTATTTTTTGGAGTATAAGCTGCTCCGGAGTATAAGTCGCACCGGCCGAAAATGCATAATAAAGAAGGAAAAAAACATATATAAGTCGCACTGGAGTATAAGTCGTATTTTTTGGGGAAATGTATTTGATAAAACCCAATACCAAGAATAGACATTTGAAAGGCAATTTAAAATAAATAAAGAATAGTGAACAACAGGCTGAATAAGTGTACGTTATATGAGGCATAAATAACCAACTGAGAACGTGCCTGGTATGTTAACGTAACATATTATGGTAAGAGTCATTCAAATAACTATAACATATAGAACATGCTATACGTTTACCAAACAATCTGTCACTCCTAATGGCTAAATCCGGTGAAATCTTATACTTCTAGTCTCTTACGTGAATGAGCTAAATAATATTATTTGATATTTTACGGTAATGTGTTAATCATTTCACACATAAGTCGCTCCTGAGTATAAGTCACACCCCCGGCCAAACTATGAAAAAAACTGTGATTTATAGTCCGAAAAATACGGTAATCAAATATATAATTCTATACATTGAGCCTATTAGAGTGCTAAAACTGCCAAGAGTTAATCAATATACCAGTGTGCAGCTTTTTAAACATCACAAAATGCTTTTGTCTTAGAGGAAGTTAGATTTTGTGTTGTGTTTTGTTTTTATTGCTGCTATATTAACTGTTTTTAATTACATAAACAAGGTTAATTGCTTTTTTTTTTTTTTTTTTAGCACTTTGCCTTTTCTTTCTTTTAAATTGACAACATTTTAATAGTCATTATACTTTATGTAACAGCTGCCTAAAATAACTTAAGCTGCAATTGAGTCGGTGGAAAATTTAGAGCCATTAAATATGTGTATATGTGACTAATCGTTAAGATAGTCGTTGACTAGTCGACTATCAAAATAGTCGTTAGTTGCAGCCCTAATGTGAATGATATTGGAGCGAAGTAATGCTCACAAAGTGTATTGTAAAATGTGTTTCCACAGACAGATACAACAAGTCAGCAGACATCATACACTGATACAGACTGCCAGACACAATCACCAAAGACCTGTTCAGTTGGGACACAACTTTCCATAAAGACTCAACAAGCGCATGTCAGAAGTAAAGGTTTGTAAAGTACTGTAACTACTCGTAGGAGAGCACAGTTTCATTGTGACTAATGTTTTTTTTTCTTTGTACAGGGACACAGACAAACCCACACTACACAGATAAATCAACAAAGTGTCTTCATTGAGAGGCTACAGACCAGACTAAATGGAGACATGAGGACTGACTCCCCAGGTACCCAGTAGTGCTAAAAATATAAATAGAATATAAATCAACTGGACATGCATTGCAACGACATCTGTAAGGATGGTCCCCACATCTGGGTCCCTTCTAGGGATGTCTCGGTATGAAAATTCTTATCACAGTTATTGTGACCAAATTTATCACGGTTATCGTTATCGCGGTAATTTTTAATTGTGCTAAAATTTTCAAAAAATATTTATACTGAAATCTTTTGACCAAGTTTTATTTAAAAAACAAAACAAAAACATAAACACATGCAACATGTATATATGTACCTCAAGTAGAAAGTTGAATGTGCATATGAAAGCAAAACAAGCATTATAAACAAAGTAATATGGCAGAAACAAAATAATACTATAAATAAATACAAATAAATGTGAACATTTTGCAAGATTACACCATATGGACATAAAACGTAACTGCACTTTTTGTCCATATAGATAAATATAGTGTTCCTATATGAGGTCTCGTCTTATACATAGGGCTTCACGGTTGTGGGCAAAATAATAATTAAGATTATTTTTATCAATATTAAAATCAGCATTGTTAATTACCGTATGTTAGGTCAAACAGTGTTGGGTTGTGAATGTGACGCCATCATGTAATTTGTGATATCTAATACAAATGCTAGAGATAAACATTATCTATATATTTAAAGACAAATATTAGTTTTTTGTTCACTAATAGTATCAGCGTGTCAGTGTTTTTTATGATGCCCTTATCTCTATTTTTAAATGTTCATAGAGGGGGGTATTTTTAAAGTCATGTGCACACAATTACATATACTAATGTGTGTACATGTACATGTTGTATCTGGACATATCCATTGAGAGTTTGAGCAGAAATCTGTCGTATAAGAATTAATTACACACCATAGAACATTTAACAAAATGCTATGTCACATGAATGGTTATTAAAGTAATTACTTTGTTCAATGAAAAAACACAAGTAATGTAAAAACATTGTTTACTTTTTGATATCAATATAAAACACACCACAGTTTGACTAATGAAGATAAAGTCAATTAAACAAGCTTTGTTCTTCAACAACAACCATGTAAACAAAATAAACAAGAGTGATACCTCTTACATCTAATACACAATCTTTGTGCCTCCCCGACAACTCAGCCTGCGTTCAATTGGATGAGAGGACAAAACAGGTTAGCAGTTAAATAAAGGAGGAGTGAGCATCTCAGTAAACAAACTATAGACTTTATAAACAAGTTGTGGCAAAGTTACCGACACATCGCCTGCTGCATGCTAACTCTCAGTCCCAGCAGCTGACGGAAGGATGTCAGCTGCTCGTTCAAAAATTAAACTGCAACATAAGGTATTGTTCTCCTCCAACAGCATTGCGCTCTTAATCGCACACCGAGACTCCACGGAAGTAGAAGCGATTGAAATGAAGTAAAACGAAGCGATGGGCTCCGTTAGCTCGGAGGGAACATTTTCACAGCAAAGTCTGTGAAGTCGCCGCCATGTTTCGCAAGCTGAACAGCTCTGGTACACTTGCGCAGGCGCTTCAGCATTCAGGAAGTGAAAAAGGGTGTCCCTCAAGGTTCTGTGTTGGGCCCCTTATTATTCACTATTTACATAAATAATCTTGGACAGAATATTCCGAACTCAACTTTCCATTTCTATGCTGATGATACTGTCATATACTGCACAGCACCCACTCTTGCTGAGGCTTTTAAATATCTACAACATGCATTTGACAGAGTACAAGAACAACTTTGCTATCTTCAACTGGTTTTAAATGCAGAGAAAACAAAGTGTATGCTCTTTACCACATCAAAAACTGTAAGATCAGCACTGTGTGAGAACATTTTAACAAGAAATGGGCAACAAATTATGTTAGTATCTGCTTTTAAATATTTAGGATTTTTAATTGATGACCACTTGAGTTTTAAGGAGCACGTTCAGTATGTTGTAAAAAAAACTGAAACTTTTACTGGGATTTTATTATAGAAACAAGTATTGCTTTTCTTTTACTGTGAAACAGAAATTGGTGGAAACAACCTTTTTACCTGTTATTGACTATGGAGATGTGTTGTACATGAATGCTACTGCTGGTTGTCTCCACAAGCTGGATAGTGTGTACCACGGGGCACTGAGATTCATCACCAACTGCGCGCCCCTTACTCACCATTGTGTGTTATACTTAATGGTTAACTGTACATCTTTATGTGCTCGACGCCTCAATCATTGGTATGTTTTCATCTACAAAACCATTCTGGGTATCACTCCATCTTATCTGTCTTGTCTTTTAACAAAGAAACAAGGAAGTCACAGTCTTCGTTCAATGAATGTTCTGCAATTTGTCGTCCCCAAAGTAAGAACTGAACTGGGTAAGAAAGCATTTAGGTTTTCAGCACCGAAGGCTTGGAATAACCTACAATCGAATATTAAACTTCAAACCCTAGTTACGTTCAATGAGTTTAAAGCTTCTGTGAAAGGACTGCAGTCTACCTGGTCTGTATGCACATGTGTCATGTGAGCAAGTTTTAATGTTGTAAATGTGATGTTTTATGTATTTGTTTACTGTTTTTTAATGTAACCTTGCTGCTGCCCTCTTGGCCAGGTCTCCCTTGGAAAAGAGATCTTTGATCTCAATGGGATTTTACCTGGTTAAATAAAGGCTAATAATAATAATAATAAAATAACTAAGCTATGTTGACTAAAATGCATTAATAAATGACGGCTTTTCGTTTATTAAAAACTTTAACGGAATTACTAACCGTCTGGAATTTTACCGCAGTTTATCATTATACCGTTTATCGTTACATCCCTAGTCCCTTCTCAAGGTTTCTTAATTTTCCCTAGCTGGAGGACCCCACAGGTGACGGTGTGAGGATGAAATTACCACGTGATTGGTCCTGTCAGTCAGGTAGGAGCGGAACCAGTGAAAGGCAGTGTCAGAGAGGCCGATGAAGTGCTGTAGACGGTGGAGGAGGATGTTGTGGTCAATGGTGTGAAACGCAGCAGAGAGGTCAAGAAGAATGAGGAGGGATGTAGAACCGGATCACTGGTGACTCCGATGAGAGCTGTGTCTGTGCTGTGGGAGGGGCGGAAACCCGATTGGAATTTTTCATAAGGGTGATTTTAGATTTGAGGTGGCTGTGAAGCTGAATGGAAACAACCTTTTCTTGGATGTCTATGAAGGTTCTCAACCTTTTGTAGGATTTTGGAAATGAATGGAAGATTTGAAATGGGTCGGTAATTTGACAGAGGGATTGGGTCTAAGGTTGTTTTTTTAAGCAGAGGTTTTATCAGAGCGGTTTTAAGGCAGGGAGGAACGTTGGCTGTTTGGAGAGAAAGATTATTTATTTTTGTTATGAGCAGAGTAATGGAAAGGTTGTGTGTTTTGAGCAGAGGAGAAGGGAGGGGTTCAAGGGAGCATGTGGAGGGTTTGGATCTGCAGATGATCTTCTCGACCTCCTGCTGCGATGTAGGGATGAAGTGTGAGAAATTGTGTGTGCTGAAAGTTGCTGGGATGTCTTGAATGTGACTATGCGTTTGTATGATAAATGAGCAGATATTGTCAATTTTGGAGGTAAAAAATTTAAGGAACTTGTTGCAGTTATTGTCTGTATGAGTGTAGTATGGAGTGATCTGAAGTTTGAGAATGTGACTTACTGTAGAGAAGATCTGCTTGGAGTTACCTGGCTTATTATTGATGATTGTGGAATAGTGTTCTGACCTAGACTCAGAAAGGGCTTTTGCGGAAGACCTTTGATGTTCCCGGTAGGCCTACTTATGCACCGTCAAGCCGGATTTTACGCCGGCTTGCTCCAGGACACGGCCTGACCTTTTCATTTGCCTCAGCTCCTCTGTTTACCATGGAGCAGATCGGGAGAAGGAGACTTTCCTTTTTTTTTTAATGGTGCATGAAAGACCAGGATGGAGGATAGACTGTTATTGTAAAAAATCCACAAGGCTGGAGACTGAGGAGGATGTAGGTGGGAGAAACAGTTGGAGACGATGACCGAAAGAGGCAGAATCGATGTTATTGGACATTTTGGTTTTGCATAGGGAAAAGGTAGGGAGACAGCCAGATAGACCAGTGTCATATACGTGATGATCCGTGACTGTGAGGGAGTTGGTGATAACTAGGTCCAGGGTATGGCCTTTATTGTGGGTGGATACATTGACATGTTGGGTGAGGTTGAGGCAGTCCAATACTAATTTAAATTCTGTGGCTAGCTGATTGGAGGAAGAGTCCATATGTATATTAAAATCACCAATAACCAAAATGTAGGATGAACAGAATGAAATGAGGAAATTGTGTATGTCTGTAATAAATGGGATTTTGTTGGATGGTAAATAAGAGCTATTGTTACATTAAGGGGGAGTTGGCATTTGAGTAGTAGATTTTCAGAAGAACAGAAATTTGGGATAGACAGAAGTCTCAGTTCAATGTCACTGGCGTAAAACAGCGAGACCACCACCACGACCAATTGTACGGGCTTTGCTCAGGTAATTATACCCAGAGGGGCAAGCCTCATTTAGTGCTGTATAAACTTCTGGCTGCTGCCACGTTTCTGTGAGGTAGAGAAGGCCCAGCCCCTTGTCCTTAATGTGTTTGTGGACAAATACAGATTTATTGGATAAAGATTTTACATTTATTTGTTCAAATAGGTTATGGTTTATCGAGTCCTTTTTTTCCGCAGGCCAGCGGACACTGTGATCTACTCCAGATTTTGCAGTGTGCTGGCTCATATCTGTGCTCGTTGTTGTCGTGCAGCGCGACGCAGGTGTTGCGCGACGGGACGTTCAGCTGACCACAGGGATGTTATGGCGCTGTGGTCAGACCCCCGTTGAATGTAACCGGGCCACGAGGGAGATCGAGGTGTCCGCGCGGATCTTTGCTGGTGTGGTGACGCTGAAGTTCCAATAAGCTGACGAACATGCCGGTGCTCGAGCTGTCTGTGTTAACTGATGCTAACGTTAGCCAGGATACTTGCCCCAACAACAGTAGATGACGGTCAGACAAGCCAAGATGATCCACGACAGAAGAGAAGATGGCAGTCCACATGTGGGGTTTCGTTTGATGACAAGATACATCCAAGAGCTGAATGGCTTTTGCTTCGTCTGGAACCCGGCTAATGCCAGAGCTGCTGTTAGCACGTTCGCGGGGGTGGGTGCGGCTTGCTGATGGACCACACACTCGCAAAAGTACTGTAAAAAGTAAAAAGACACATTTAAACGGTCACTTACTTACCACCAGGTGAGCAATAATATCATCAGTTTTTGGGGGGTACACAGAAGCGGCGAACAGTCAACACCAGCGACCTCTTCACCACTGTTACAGATGTCACACAGTAACTCCTGGCTCTACTGCAAACATTTCCACAATATATCAAATGTCTCATTTCGCACATTGACACTAACGGTGTGGCCTGGGGTCAGTCTGAGCTTATAAAGAGTGGCTTAAAAAACGGTTTACTATTTAAAACTTTGCGGGATGTTTGTTTTTGTTAGCGGCCCTCATTCCAACTTTGGTCGTGCTGCCGAGTGCTTTACCCGCCTCCTTCAGCTCCATTTTTGGCTCGAGACCACCATCCATGGTTTTCAATTGACAATTTTTACTTATTTTGGAATCGTCCGTCCTTCTATTGGTATGACGGACTGCCCTCGAGCAAGGTAGGAAGCAGCAAGCTGTTTAAATCCCACACCTACTCTCCAGTGCCTGTCTCCTCTCCTCTTCTCTGTTGACAGTGCTCCACATTACCACTACCTCTGCAGGTTCCCAAAGCGTTAATCCCTACTGAAAAAATTTATTTTCAGCTTCCTACTATCTGGTATAAATGGCTCTTTTCTGGATTTAGATTTTAAAAAATTTACTAAGACTTATCAAAAGGAGTAATATTGTGTCCGTGAAGGAAATATGCCCACCTGATTGCTATTTCATGTGTCTGAGAACTACAGGCCGTGGTGGTGGTCTTGCTCTGCTATTAAACATGGTTTCACCTCGCGAAAAGTGAACATTATCGTCTTTTGAACTGTTGATTTACAAACCCCATTTCCATATGAGTTGGGAAATTGTGTTAGATGTAAATATAAACGGAATACAATGATTTGCAAATCCTTTTCAACCCATATTCAATTGAATGCACTACAAAGACAACATATTTGATGTTCAAATTCATAAACTTTATTTTTTTTTTTGCAAATAATAATTAACTTGGAATTTCATGGCTGCAACACGTGCCAAAGTAGTTGGAAAAGGGCATGTTCACCACTGTGTTACATGGCCTTTCCTTTTAACAACACTCAGTAAACGTTTGGGAACTGAGGAGACACATTTTTTAAGCTTCTCAGGTGGAATTCTTTCCCATTCTTGCTTGATGTACAGCTTAAGTTGTTCAACAGTCCGGGGGTCTCCGTTGTGGTATTTTAGGCTTCATAACGCGCCACACATTTTCAATGGGAGACAGGTCTGGACTACAGGCAGGCCAGTCTAGTACCCGCACTCTTTTACTATGAAGCCACGTTGATGTAACACGTGGCTTGACATTGTCTTCATGAAATAAGCAGGGGCGTCCATGGTAACTTTGCTTGGATGGCAACACATGTTGCTCCAAATTCTGTATGTACCTTTCAGCATTAATGGCGCCTTCACAGATGTGTAGTTACCCATGTCTTGGGCACTAATACACCCCCATACCATCACAGATGCTGGCTTTTCAACTTTGCGCCTATAACAATCCGGATGGTTCTTTTCCTCTTTGGTCCGGAGGACACTACGTCCACAGTTTCCAAAAACAATTTGAAATGTGAACTCGTCAGACCACAGAACACTTTTCCACTTTGTATCAGTCCATCTTAGATGAGCTCAGGCCCAGCGAAGCCGACGGCGTTTCTGGGTGTTGTTGATAAACGGTTTTCGCCTTGCATAGGAGAGTTTTAACTTGCACTTACAGATGTAGCGACCAACTGTAGTTACTGACAGTGGGTTTCTGAAGTGTTTCTGAGCCCATGTAGTGATATCCTTTACACACTGATGTCGCTTGTTGATGCGGTACAACCTGAGGGATCGAAGGTCACGGGCTTAGCTGCTTACGTGCATTGATTTCTCCAGATTCTCTGAACCCTTTGATGATATTACAGACCGTAGATGGTGAAATCCCTAAATTCCTTGCTATAGCTGGTTGAGAAAGGTTTTTCTTAAACTGTTCAACAATTTGCTCACGCATTTGTTCACAAAGTGGTGACCCTCACCCCATCCTTGTTTGTGAATGACTGCACATTTCATGGAATCTACTTTTATACCCAATCATGGCACCCACCTGTTCCCAATTTGCCTGTTCACCTGTGGGATGTTCCAAATAAGTGTTTGATGAGCATTCCTCAACTTTACCAGTATTTATTGCCACCTTTCCCAACTTCTTTGTCACGTGTTGCTGGCATCAAATTCTAAAGTTAATGATTATTTGCAAAAGAAAAAAATGTTTATCAGTTCGAACATCAAATGTGTTGTCTTTGTAGCATATTCAACTGAATATGGGTTGAAAATGATTTGCAAATCATTGTATTCTGTTTATATTGACATCTAACACAATTTCCTAACAACAACAATCTCACTGCTCTGCCATTCTTGATGAAATTGCTCCTTTTGAAGCCTCATAAAATTGCAACTGTGAATCCCACTCCCTGGTTAGATGACAATATTCATTGCCTCATCGCAAATGTCTGAGAGCCAAGCAACACAACTTTTTGTCCATCGTCTCCATCTATAAGATCTGTTAGTTGAATTCAAGTTAAGGTGGCATGAGCCTCTTATTTTGCGAATCTTATTACCGCCAATAAAATATATCCGAGGCTCATTTTCGACACCTTAAATGACATTCCTGGTGCACAACCACCAGTTCCACCTGTGTCTTCTGACAAGGACAGTGATTTTATGATGTTTTTTGTCAACTAAGTGTCACGGCAAATATTATACCGCTGTCCATCCTTTCCCTACCCACTACAACCCAACAACAGCCATTCTGTGATAAGTTTTCACCTGTTTCTTTAAAATACTTAAAATATAATGTGCATTCAATAAAGATCTATTTGAGTCCATTAGACCTCCTACCCATAACTTTGGTAAAAAGGTTTTTAGCACAATTGGTCCATCCCTGGATCCTGATAATTCATGCTCTTGATTCCTCACGTCTTTCCTCTACTTTGGTTTTGCGGCAACAGGCGTGAAACAAATGACTGCACAGTGCAAAGTTTGTTTAAAAAAGACAGCAGCAGAACAAACCTATTCCAACATCTGAATTTAAAACCTCCAGCCGAGTGTAGGGAATGCTACTTATTCTCTGCGAACAAGACGACAACAGACAGACTACGGGCTAAAAAGCAGCTTACTATGGTGGAATCATTTACCCAAAGTATGTTTGATGAGAAAGAAGCACAATGCACTGAGCAATCACTGCCTTGGTTTGTTCACTTGCTGAAACAAACTAGTTTTACTTGATTATTTATTTGGATACAATGTATAACACTACAATTTTTATTTACGAAAGTATTTTATTCACGACAGAAGTTTGAAGTTTGCTCTTTATTCATCTCAATGTTGAAGACCATTATTTGCATACAATTGTACAATGCTACATTTGTTCTTAACTGAGGTATTTTAATCAATACAGATTTTGCTTTTTGTTTTTTGTAAATGAATGCATAAAAAGTACTATATATATATATATATATATATATATTTATATATATATGTATATATATATGGTCTAAAAAGAATAACAGAATATAGGTAAGATGCAGGTGTGCAGTCTCATCTCAAACTGCTAGTTTTTGATGAAATAAAACACTTGTTTTGAATGATCTCTCACTGGTATTCAATGGTTTCTTAAATATTAGGGGAAAAAATCTTAAGATTTTATTTTGGGGCATATCGCCCCGGCCTACTTATAAGGATTGTGAAGTATATGCAAAATACATTTAAAAAAAGGTCCAGTTACCCTTTAAAACAGCTCCGTTGATGCAAACAGGTTCCACTTCAATGGCCCCATTTTTACATACAGCTCGAAAAGTCAAACAAGTGTTTGATGTGGTAAATATAAACATTTAATTGCTAAATCAACTTTTACAAATATGGCAGCTAGGCTTTGGCATTCTGAATCTAAATGACATTTAATCCAGTGTGGGTGGCACTGAAAGCAGAACATAGGCAGGACAATGTCTCATGTGCCTACTAGCAAAGATGGATTTTTCTAAACTATGTGTTGCTTTTCTTGTGTCCTGTAGACATCTGTGAAGAACATCTTCTCCCTGAGCAGCACAAGTGGACCTCAAGAATGGAGAAGGATAAGCCCCAGTTCCCCTATATCAAAGAGGAAGAGGAGGAGCACCAACAACTAAAAGTGGAAGAGGAGGAGCCACATTACCCCCACATTAAAGGGGAAGAGGAGGA
Source organism: Nerophis lumbriciformis (assembly GCF_033978685.3). NCBI lineage: Eukaryota > Metazoa > Chordata > Actinopteri > Syngnathiformes > Syngnathidae > Nerophis > Nerophis lumbriciformis. The sequence continues at coordinate 23,162,321 of NC_084582.2, forward strand.
GGATGAGCAAAAGCAACCCTACATCAAAGAGGAGAAGCCACATTTCTCTTACATTAAGGAAGAAAATGAGTTCCATTCCTCCCTCACATTACAGAGGAAGAGCTTTGTTCACATTAAAGAGGAAGAGGAGGAACACAGCATCAGTCACGAGGGAGAGCATTTTGAAGGACTGGAGGATGTTGATGTCACCAAGATGCCATTGACTGGTGTGATTGTGAAGATTGAAGATGAGGTCAAAGGTGAGGACAAGAGAGAGGCGGAGCCTCCAAGCAGCAGCTCAAGTCAACACATGACAACAGAAGCTGATGGAGACCACTGTGGGGGATCACAAGCAGACAAGCTCTTCGCTCCACTATCAGATAGTGACGACACAACGGAACACTCTTCCGATTCTGGTGATGAAGACTCTAAAGCAGATAAGACAGGTCACACTGACAACACACACTTGACATGTTCTCACTGTGACACAACATTCAAAAGCCCTAGTCATCTGAAAATACACATGAGAATACACACTGGTGAAAAACCTTTTTCCTGTTCAATCTGCGGTAAAGATTTTACTCGACGGTACCAATTGAAAACACACATGAGAACACACACCGGAGAAAAACCTTTTTTCTGCTCAGAGTGTGGTAAAGCTTTTGCGCATAATAGTGTGCTGAAAACACACATGAGAAAACACACTGGAGAAAAACCTTTTTCCTGTTCAATCTGTGGTAAAGATTTTACTCGAAGATACCATTTGAAACTACACATGACAGCACACACCGGGGAAAAACCTTTCTACTGTTCTGAATGTGGTAAAGGTTTTACACTTAAAAGTGTGCTGAAGGGACACATGAGAATACACACTGGAGAAAAACCTTTTTCTTGTTCAACCTGCGGTAAAGATTTTACTGAAAGACACCATTTGAAAAAACACATGAGGATACACACTGGAGAAAAACCTTTTTCCTGCTCAGAATGCGGGCGAGATTTTGAAAAAAAAAATGCGCTAAAAGAACACATGAAAATACACACTGGAGAAAAACCTTTTTCTTGTCCGATTTGTAGTAAACGTTTTATACGAACTGGTGGTTTGCAAATACACATGAGAACACACACTGGAGAAAAACCTTTTACCTGTTTAACTTGTCGTGAAGGTTTTGTACAGAGTCAATCTTTGATAGCGCACATGAGAACACACTGGTGAAAATCATGTCCCCGAATAAACTGCAACAACAGCTTTTGTGAACAAAGAGACTCTGTAGTACACATTGGTGAGAAGGTGTGGAGGTGTAGTGTGTGTGGTGAAAGCTTATCTTCTAAGTACCAGTGTGAGAAACACAAGTGTGCTGGTGAGAACAGCAGCAGCAAATGAAGCTGCACGTTTTGAAATCAAGACTAACAATGACTTTCTAACAACATCAGCACATAAAACATGTGTGACATCATTGTCGTGTAACAACCTTGTTAATATGCTTCTAACATTTATAGATTACATGGGTGTAACGATTCGTTTCAACAACGATCCTATACTATGAAGTGAGTTGATATTAAGGCTGAAACGACGCGTCTACGTCATCGGTTACGTAAATACGTCGACGCCGTTTTTGTGCGTCGATGCGTCGCATATTTACGTCACACTACCGTCATGGCGGAGCGCAAAGCAGACGATGCGAGCGGTGCGAGCGAGGGGAAAAAAGCACGCCAAAAGTCGTCAAAAGTGTGGGAGTATTTCAATAAACAGCCTAATAATGTTGTAGCGGCGAACAGCTGTCTCATCAGCTGAAGCGCGAGCTCGCAACCGTGGCTGCTGAGCAACCAGCCAAACCCCACTTAATAAAATTATATTTTATCTTCGAGCACATCCGCATCCCTATTCACCTAGGCAACCCCAGGAAATGTATATAATTCGGCATTATTTCGGCCAGTCGGCTTATATGATCAGAACCGATCAGTTTACGTTCACGCGCAGGTATAACGCGGCGCGCTCCCGTCTCATCTGCTGGTGCGCGCTAGACCGCTGTGTCAAATCAAGGAGTACAAAAGACGCCAGCGCAGAGTGGAAAAAGGTTTAGTTCGTTACAGAAAACCCAGAGTTGTGCCAAAAGTGTACCAAAACCAATAGCTGAACGGACAGCCGGTAAGATTGCACTTTACTTCTCTTTGTGGGTGTGGCGCACCTGTTGCGCTGGTGAGATGGGGGTGCGGGGGGGGTGCATGTAGCGTGCTTAGTCTGGAGGCTAAATACACACGGTGTTTTGTGTAACTGTTGTTTAGTAAGGAAGTGTTGATATTATTTGCTTAGTTTGATAAATGTTGGAGCAGTTTGCTTCATCAGGAGGGTGAAGTCGCTCAACTTAAAGTGTTGGATTTAACTATGTTGGATCATTGGCTGCTGGTGAGGGCATAGAAAAAGGGGCATTTTTCTACCAGTAGACGGCGTTTAAGATTGAGTGTTTCACTGCTAATTTAATAATATATTTATATTGAATATGGATTTTAAATATGTATCTAAATAGGTGGTTAATTGGTTAGGTATTTATGTATTTGCATATTGGGTTTTCTGCTGCATTTATCTATTGTGTTTCTGGGTTTAAATGTATTTTATATGTATCTTGGTGCATTTATGTTGAGACAATTTATTTAAAATCAGTTTTAACTTAAAGGGAAAAGATGTGTCCATTTTCTTGCACTTGTTTAATGGTTAAGAGTTTGATTGCCTAATTAATAATTGTAAATTATGGGATTGATAATTGATTGATTTTTTACAGCATGTTAATCTTGTGGTGTTTTGTCCTTAAAGGTTTTTCACCTACTAAAGAAGCTAAAGGCTACTAAAGAAGCTAAAGGCTACTAAAGGCTACTAAAGACAGCTAATGACAGCTAAAGAAACTAAAGTCTACTAACACTGCTAAAGACTGCTAAAAAGACTAAAGAAGAAAAAAGAAGCTGTTTCTTCGTTGGAAAAACTGTTGCAAACTAAAGGAAAATAAAAGGAAAAAGTAACTATGGTCTGGTCTTTTGAGTGAAATCCGGAAGCCACATTTAGCATTGGTACATCCCTTGAAGTGTGGGATAAGCACAGCGAAAAAAGCAAAACACTTGACAGTTGTATGCACACTGTGTCGAGCGGAAATGGCCTATCATAGCAGCACAACGGCTATGAACGAACATTTGAAAAGAAAACACCCGACAGCGTTCTTGTCATCACCATCAACTAGTCAATCGTCCACGTGAGTATACGTTGTCATTACACAAAAACATGAATGTGTCATTTGTATCTGCGTTGTAAATTCATAAACTAAAACACCGTTTCGCTCTGAGAGGCGCGTTTGGCGTGCCTGTTCAGTGTTTACAAAGACACTAACGTTAATTAGTTGTGCAAATACCTTTTACAACATTAACAGTTACATATACTATGTACAAACGAACAATTAACTTTCACTTTAATCATGCTATCATTGTTGTGTTATTAAGCAAAATAAGCAATACTTTTACTTTTGTTGAAATGTTTACACTGTTACAGAATATTTCGTTTTGCACTTTTTTGTATTGGATGTTTATCTTTATTTTTGTACATTTTAAAGCAAAATAAGCAATACTTTTACTTTTGAAATCCTTATACTATTGCAGAATATTAAGATTTGCACTGGATGTTTACTTTTATATTTGCACATTAAAAAGCAAATAAACTACTTTTAATTTTGTTAAATGTTAAAAGTTTTAAATGTTTACATTGTTACAGAATATTTTGTCATGTTGTTGTCAATGTTGACTGAGTGGCCATACTTTTTTTTTGTAAATAAGTCATGCCTTTTGAAAAAACTGGCCTAAATTTATTTTTTCATCTTCATTTTAAATAAAAAAATAATCGGTAAAAGGAAAAATAATCTATAGATTAATCCAAAAAAAAATCTTTAGATTAACCGATTAATCGAAAAAAAAAATAATCTATAGATTAATCGATAGAAAAATAATCGTTAGCTGCAACCTTAGTTGATATTGATCTGTCACTTTTTATCCAAACAATTCAAGCTGTGTGAGTGTGAAATAAATACTAGATACTGAAAAGTGCAGGTGAATTTTCCTATAGCTGGGAATTATGTATAAATGAATAATGGGTTTAAACAATCAAGTAAAGAACTACTGGCCAATTAAGGCATTCACATCTTGTTTACATAAATTGCAACCAACACTTTAGCTTGAGTGTACAACATTTTATACATTCAAACAATTTCAATAACATTTCAGTGTACAACATTTTACCAGTAGATTTACCTGCTAAATGAAATGTATCAAGTCTGAAGAAATGCAACCAGAACTTTAGAAAGATCCCAATAAATCAGGACATTCCCAAAAGCAAACGCTACTTTGAAGGCACTCAAGACTTGACTTTCAAACTCCTACAAAAATGCACAGAGACAAAATTATGGACAGGATTTATTGAGGAATGTTGTGATGCACCGAAATGTTGCAGAAAATTGCAAGTGCAGAGTATTCCTGACAAGGATGGCACAGGATTGCTTCTGACATTGTAATAGAGGCTAAATGAAATGTAAACTCATCAATACTTACCTGGGGTGTTTGTCCACGGTGTGATGCACAAGGATGCTGCAAAAAACATCACAAAGATATCACACTTGTTTAGGATTAAATTAGATTGTAAAGTAAGCAACATTGGTCTAGGACAGGGGTTGGCAACCCGCGGCTCCGGAGCCGAATGCGGCTCTTTGACCACTCTGATGTGGCTCAGCTGCATACCTGCAGAGCCTCCCGATTTTTCTGGGAGACTTCTGGATTTCAGTGCCTCTCCCGGAAATCTCCCGGGGAAAATATTCTCAGATTTTCACCCGGACAACAATATTGAGGGCGTGCCGTGATGGCACTGCCTTTATTAGCGTCCTCTACAACCTGTCGTCGCGTCCGCTTTGTCACCATACTATCTGCGTGCCGGCCCAGTCACATGTTGTATGCGGCCTATACTTACACACGTAAGTGACTGCAAGGCATACTTGGTCAACAGCCATACAGGTCACACTGAGGGTGGCCGTATAAACAACTTTAACACTCTTACTAATATGCGCCACACTGTGAACCCACACCAAACAAGAATGACAAACACATTTCGGGAGAACATCTGCACCTTAACACAACATAAACACAACAGAACAAATACCCAGAATCCCATGCATCCCTAACTCTTCCAGCTACATTATACATCCCCGCTACCATCAAACCCCGCCCCCCCAACCCCGCCCACCTCAACCGACGCACGGGGGGGCGGGTGGGAGCGGGGGTGTATAATGTAGCCCGGAAGAGTTAAAGAGTTAGGGATGCATGGGGTTCTGGGTATTTGTATTGTTGTGTTACGGTGCGGATGTTCTCCCGAAATGTGTTTGTCATTCTTGTTTGGTGTGGGTTCACAGTGTGGCGCATATTAGTAAGAGAGTTAAACTTGTTTATACGGCCACCCTCAGTGTGACCTGTATGGCTGTTGACCAAGTATGCCTTCCAGTCACATACAGGTAAAAGCCAGTAAATTAGAATATTTTGAAAAACTTGATTTATTTCAGTAATTGCATTCAAAAGGTGTAACTTGTACATTATATTTATTCATTGCACACAGACTGATGCATTCAAATGTTTATTTCATTTAATTTTGATGATTTGAAGTGGCAACAAATGAAAATCCAAAATTCCGTGTGTCACAAAATTAGAATATTACTTAAGGCTAATACAAAAAAGGGATTTTTAGAAATGTTGGCCAACTGAAAAGTATGAAAATGAAAAATATGAGCATGTACAATACTCAATACTTGGTTGGAGCTCCTTTTGCCTCAATTACTGCGTTAATGCGGCGTGGCATGGAGTCGATGAGTTTCTGGCACTGCTCAGGTGTTATGAGAGCCCAGGTTGCTCTGATAGTGGCCTTCAACTCTTCTGCGTTTTTGGGTCTGGCATTCTGCATCTTCCTTTTCACAATACCCCACAGATTTTCTATGGGGCTAAGGTCAGGGGAGTTGGCGGGCCAATTTAGAACAGAAATACCATGGTCCGTAAACCAGGCACGGGTAGATTTTGCGCTGTGTGCAGGCGCCAAGTCCTGTTGGAACTTGAAATCTCCATCTCCATAGAGCAGGTCAGCAGCAGGAAGCATGAAGTGCTCTAAAACTTGCTGGTAGACGGCTGCGTTGACCCTGGATCTCAGGAAACAGAGTGGACCGACACCAGCAGATGACATGGCACCCCAAACCATCACTGATGGTGGAAACTTTACACTAGACTTCCGGCAACGTGGATCATGTGCCTCTCCTGTCTTCCTCCAGACTCTGGGACCTCGATTTCCAAAGGAAATGCAAAATTTGCATGGTTGGGTGATGGTTTGGGGTGCCATGTCATCTGCTGGTGTCGGTCCACTCTGTTTCCTGAGATCCAGGGTCAACGCAGCCGTGTACCAGCAAGTTTTAGAGCACTTCATGCTTCCTGCTGCTGACCTGCTCTATGGAGATGGAGATTTCAAGTTCCAACAGGACTTGGCGCCTGCACACAGCGCAAAATCTACCTGTGCCTGGTTTACGGACCATGGTATTTCTGTTCTAAATTGCCCCGCCAACTCCCCTGACCTTAGCCCCATAGAAAATCTGTGGGGTATTGTGAAAAGGAAGATGCAGAATGCCAGACCCAAAAACGCAGAAGAGTTGAAGGCCACTATCAGAGCAACCTGGGCTCTCATAACACCTGAGCAGTGCCAGAAACTCATCGACTCCAATTCCACGCCGCATTAACGCAGTAATTGAGGCAAAAGGAGCTCCAACCAAGTATTGAGTATTGTACATGCTCATATTTTTCATTTTCATACTTTTCAGTTGGCCAACATTTCTAAAAATCCCTTTTTTGTATTAGCCTTAAGTAATATTCTAATTTTGTGACACACGGAATTTTGGATTTTCATTTGTTGCCACTTCAAATCATCAAAATTAAATGAAATAAACATTTGAATGCATCAGTCTGTGTGCAATGAATAAATATAATGTACAAGTTACACCTTTTGAATGCAATTACTGAAATAAATCAAGTTTTTCAAAATATTGTAATTTACTGGCTTTTACCTGTATGTGTGTCTGCAGAAGCCTCATACAACATGTAACTGGGCAGGCACGCTGTATGTACAGATTGTAGAGGGCGCTAAAGGCAGTGCCAGCACAGCACGCCCTTATTATTGTTGTTTGGGGGAAAATCAGCAGACATTCGAGAGAATAGTGTCCCTGAAATTCGTGAGTTTCCCGGAAAAATCGTGAGGGTTGGCAAGTATGACGCTGTCAAGCACCATTCCTATAAAACTTGCGGGCCGCACTCACATTACATTTTCATATTAAGGTGCGAGCCGAGTGTCTGAGACCCCTGGTTTATACATAGCACAAAGCAAAATGAAACTTTGTATGCAGTGTTATTTCATTTTAAATTTCAAAGGAGTTTTGTGGCTCCCATTGTTTTCTTTAATTTGTGAAACGGGTCAAAATGGCTCTTTGAGTGGTAAAGGTTGCCAACCCCTGGTTTAGGGTAAGGGTATAGGTTTGCACTGTGCATCCTCGTGCATCACAACATTCCTCAATCATTTGTTTATGTGTTTGCAAGTCTTCAGCCCCTTCAAAGTAGCGTTTGCTTTTGGGAATGTCCTGATTTATTGGGACCTTCGAAGGTTCTGGTTACAATGTTTTTCCACTTGATAATTCCACTGCATTCACTTGGTGCCTTTGCACTTGTATTTTTTACCCACAAAGTCCTGAAAGAGCCCACGAATGGCAGGACGCCAACCACTCGATGGACTGGAGGCACGAGCCGGTAGGTTTGGACATATGTGTACACTATGTCCATCTACAGGCATACTTGCCAACCCTCCCGGATTTTCCGGGAGACTCACGAAATTCAGCGCCTCTCCCGAAAACCTCCCGGGACAAATTTTCTCCCGAAAATCTCCAGAAATTCAGGCACACAATATAAACAAGCATACCTGCCCAATCACGTTATAACTGTAGAATGATCGAGGGCGAGTTCTTGGTTTCTTATGTGGGTTTATTGTTAGGCAGTTTCATTAACGTCCTCCCAGCGAGGCAACAACACACAACAACAGCATTTCGTCTACCATAAAGCAGTTCATCTGCTGTGACACTCTCAAACAGGACAATACTGCCATCTAGTGCATTTGATGAAAGCACTTTTTGCGTGCCACAAAGCAATGCATCATCCGTGAGGGCGTTCAGCATGGTTAGAAAAATAGTGACAAATAGAACAAGGATGGACAATTCAACCCTTAACTCAACAATGAGTAGATGAGTGTTATGTGTGTGTATATGTGTAAATAAATGAACACTGAAATTCAAGTATTTATTTTATTTATATATATATATATATATATATATATATATATATATATATATATATATATAAAATACTTGACTTGGTGAATCCTAGCTGTAAATATACTCCTCCCCTCTTAACCACGCCCCCAACCACGCCCCGCCCCCAACCTCCCGAAATCGGAGGTCTCAAGGTTGGCAAGTATGACTTAAATGTGCAAACAAAAAGAAAATAAATAGGATACCTTAAATAAAACAAAACAAACATTAAACCAAGTGCCAGAAAAGCCAACATTAAACTAAAATTTCTGTAGCTTACATTCAAAAATATAAAAATGGAAATATCAACTTAAATATGCAATACAAAAAAAAAAATAGCTTTAATAATATAAAAATCAAGATAAATAATAGTACATACATTAGTTATTATTTTTATTTTAAATCTTCTCAAACAGCCTGCCCTACACTTTACCCCCCGCCCCTCCCCCTCGCGTCGCTGCTGCTCAGCCTTGCCCTGCACTGACTTTCTTTCTGTCTCCTCTACTCTCATAACTTTATGTGTTGAGATAATGTGTGTGTTTGTTTTCATGTGGCTTGAGTCAACATTAGCCGTTAGCTTGGAGAATGAATGGAGAACGGATGCCAATGTCATGAAACATATCCCCGCGACGGGAGGAGAATCACTCGCGGCATTGGGGCAAGCAGAGCAGAGAGCGAGAGCGTTGTCGTTCACTGAGTGATTCATGTCGTTAATCCGCGGTGAACGAATCGTTCGCTCAGTCCCCCCCCCCCCCCCCCCCCGCCCCCATGATGAGTAGCTGGCTGCGTCGTTCGCCGACGTCGAGGGTTCAGTGAGTCACAGAATGCGCCAGTTCCACTCATACCGGCATGGTCGCGGCGGAGCTCAACTGAACTGAGAAAGGAACGAATCAGTTCATGAAGTGATTCGGTTCAGTACGTTCACTCAAAAGATTCGTTCGTTCGAACGAATCGTTCGCGAACGACACAACATTACAAGCGAGTAATTCAACATGGCGGCTCGCCTAATAACACAAATGGGCTTCGGTGCCCTTTATTCTAGTGTCTGTGCTCCAAAGCAGGTATTGTATTTACATTAACATGTCGTTTCAGTCGTTTGATAGTTGTATCTATTTTGTAGCGATGTGGTATGAGCTAACCGAGAAACAGCAATGTTTGGCTAGGCTAGCATCATGCTAAGCTAGTTAGCTGTCGACGGTCGTTGCAATGTAGCTAACAGGCTAGCATTGTGCTAAGCTAGTTAGCTGTCGACAGTCCTTGCAATGTAGCTAACAGGTTAGCATCATGCTAAGCTAGTTAGCTGTCGACAGTCCTTGCAATGTAGCTAACTGGGAGGCGGAGTGTTTGGGGTCAAATGTGTTAAAGTTTAATGTATCTTTAAGAATTCTGACTGTAGGCTTACTTTTTATTTGCGTCAAGGGCAGAGGTCTCCTAGCAGGAGTCGTAAACTATTGAGTTGATCAGACTTTTTCATAGATATTGTTTTTCTACAAATGTAAATGTTTAAAAGTGCACATTAACATTAATCTACCACACTGTAGTGTGTATTATGAATTGCATTAGTACCGACACAACTACTCACTCTACCTTGCAGTTTTCAAATAAAAAACGCCTGGGTGATATGTCCTAATAAATACAATCTCAGATTTTTTCACAAAAAATGGATTTACAACCCCCCGATTTTTCCTCCTACTTTTTAAAGAAACCATTGAATACTAAAGACCGAGATCATTCAAAACAAGTTTTTGTTAAAGGTAAAGGTAAAGTACCAATGATTGTCACACACACACACTAGGTGAGGTGAAATTTGTCCTCTGCATTTGACCCATCCCCTTGTTCACCCCCTGGGAGGTGAGGAGAGCTGTGAGCAGTAGCGGTGGCCGCGCCCGGGAATCATTTTGGTGATTTAACCCCCAATTCCAACCCTTGATGCTGAGTGCCAAGCAGGGAGGTAATGAGTCCCATTTTTATAGTCTTTGATATGACTCGGCCGGGGTTTGAACTCACAACCTACCGATCTCAGTAGTAGGCCTCGTTGTTTTATCCATCCATCCATTTTCTACCGCTTGTCCCTTTTTATTCGATTAAAAATTTAACTGAAATGGTATTGTTCAAGGGACAGCACGGTGGAAGAGGGGTTAGTGCGTCTGCCTCACAATACGAAGGTCCTGAGTAGTCCTGGGTTCATTCCCGGGCTCGGGATCTTTCTGTGTGGAGTTTGCATGTTCTCCCCGTGACTGCGTGGGTTCCCTCCGGGTACTACGGCTTCCTCCCACCTCCAAAGACATGCACCTGGGGGTAGGTTGATTGGCAACACTAAATTGGCCCTAGTGTGTGAATGTGAGTGTGAATGTTGTCTGTCTATCTGTGTTGGCCCTGTGATGAGGTGGCGACTTGTCCAGGGTGTACCCCGCCTTCCGCCCGATTGTAGCTGAGATGGGCTCCAGCGCCCCCCGTGACCCCGAAGGGAATAAGCGGTAGAAAATGGATGGATGGATGGATGGATGGTATTGTTCAAACTGTTCTACTGTCTTCAAAACTCTAATTTGAATAATGTTGGGTTTTTAGACCAGATATAAATTGTAATTTTTATGCAATAATTTTCAAAGAACTAAATTAAGAGCTTCCTCTGGGAGGCGGTGTTGGCGCTAGGAATTTTCAAAATGGGGTCTCAGGGACCCCATCAAGTCATAAAAATGGGGTCCCACAGTAAAATTTTTGGGGTCCCACTTTTTTGTAAGCGTTTTGCAAACAAATAATAAATGTATGCATTATCCTGTTATAACTCACATTCTATATTATATTTTGGAAAAAAGTTGTCATAAACGTTACTTCATTAATTAAAAAAATAATACAAAAGAAAACACATATTTATGCATATGTAGTTTTATTCAGTTATAAAGATTCATTCGCTTTCTTCTTTCCTTCATGGATCTAAACTTTACCACTGCCGGTAGTTTTTTCTATATTTGTATTTAATAAGTTGTAGGTGTATTTATTTCAGTATAAAAGTGTATAAAGTTTTATGCTTGGGTCATGAAATTATGATAAGGGTGTGCCAGGGCATACATGCATTATTTATTTAAATCTCTATAGAGTCTACATCAACTTTACATCCATCCCTCAATTCTAATTAGTTTTTTTTAAATGTTTAATTTTTTTGGTTTTCTGCTCTTTTTGTCAAATAAAACAATGTTTTTTTATGGCAAACACACAAAATTTGCAAAATATAATATTTGATGTGAAGTAATCGGAGCTTGGGTAGGTCAATAATTCATAAAAACATTGATTTTGATTCAATATTATGTTTTGAGCAATTACAGTTTTAAAGAAAAAAACAGCTTTGTTTTATTAGTCAACATTTCAACTTTTTCTGAAATAAAATTTCACCTGTAAGCTTTTTTATTCCACTTTTGTTATGTTTTTGTTTATTTTAATAGTATTTTTAGAATGTGCCGTGGGACTTTATTAACTGCAAACACTTCAAAAGTCACATATTTGTTGACCTGCAAAGTATGTTTTTGGTCTGGTCGTGTGCTAGTTAGCTTGAAGCTAACATCTAGCCTGTCTCCATCCTGGAACAATGTCGATCCAGCGAGAGATAAAAGTGAAGTTTCCATGCACTCACAAAGACTAAAACAAGTCATTTACTGGAGACATGGCACAGGATGAAGTTAAAAAGGTTTTACACTCACCTTAGTGTTTACCATCAAGCGTTCCTTTTGACAGCCCCTCGCGGTAAAGTTGTCCGAGTGCAAACTGAGGCAGTATTTGTCACTGATATAACTTTCAGTAAATCAAAATTTAAGAAATTGTACCGGAAAGTTCATTACTTTGTAGACGACCAATAAAAACGCAATAAACGGGGACGGAAATTTGACTCTGCAAATATATAAAAAAAAAAACACCGGCGGAAAGCGATAATTGATAAAAACATAAAAATATAAAAAATCTGTGTCCTGGGGATGCACGGATTTCCGGAAATGCGCGTCCTTTCTGATTTCAATGCGTAATAAAAACCCAAAAAGTGTGTTAACGCCAACAGTGGAAGGCAATACTTGTCTTGAACAAATTACTTCTGTTGTTTTACAAAATTGTAGAATTGCACATAGCATGCAATAAACAATAATCTCCAACGTTGAGATGAATAAAGTGTAAACCTAAAATTACTTCTGTAAACTAAAATGTATTTTACGTCATATGCAAATAATCAAGTAATACATTGAGAGGACTATAGTTTCAATAAGTGGATAAAGGAAGGCTTTTTCATTCACACATCTTGGCAAAGTGCAGAGCAACTGCTTTAGTCATCGTTCTCCTCATACATGTTATCATACATACCTGCTGTAAATGATTCCACTGCTTTTTAACCAGGGTTTCTTGGTTGTTGCGGTCTTGTTAGGCTCGGCAAGTTGCATTTCCTGCACTCGACTGGAGGCTTCGGTTTCAGATGCTGGAATAAGTTTGTTGTGCTGCTGACTTTTTTAAACGGACTTTGCACTGTGCGATCATTTGTTCCACACCTGTTGCCGCAAAACAAAAGTACTGCCAATGCTTTTATTTGGAACAAACGTCTTGCTCTCGTTAGCGGTAGCATTAGCCATGTTTTGAATCTCCGCTAAGGCAGTAAGGGGGCGGGCGACGGCTATGGAAGCTCATGGGGGAAAAAAGTATGCCAGAGCAGGAGGAGGAATCAGTTTTTTATTTTTTAAATTTGTCTGCAACAGAAAACTTAAATTCATCTAACACTTATCACCCAGGCCTAACATAAAAAAATATTATCGTATCCATGTTAGCGTTTAAGATAGCTAGCGATTAGCTCGCCAGTTGTCAGTTAGAGATTAGCGCGCCAGCTAGTGATAGGTGCGGCAATTGCTAGCTAGCCACTAGCGGCGCATTTGATGTTGTTATGGCTACGTTCACACTGCTGGGTCGGACGTTCAATTCAGATATTTTTGTCAAATCTGATCTTTGTAGTGGCCGTTCACATTACAATTTCTTTTTTATTTCTAATGTGAATGCAATCTGACCCGCATATCTGATCTTGAATGGGTTTGTGCTAAAAATCTCAATTTCCTCTCGGGGATTAATACCTCCGGGTACTCCGGCTTCCTCCCACCTCCAAAGACATGCACCTGGGGATAAGTTGATTGGCAACACTAAATTGGCCCTAGTGTGTGAATGTGAGTGTGAATGTTGTCTGTCTATCTGTGTTGGCCCTGCGATGAGGTGGCGACTTGTCCAGGGTGTACCCCACCTTCCGCCCGATTGTAGCTGAGATAGGCTCCAGCGCCCCCCGCGACCCCAAAGGGGATAAGCGGTAGAAAATGGATGGATGGATGGATTAATAAAGTGCTTCTGATTCTGATTCTGATGCGGACATGGCGTCATGACGTTGTACGAACTGCAGTGTTTACCGAAGTAATAATCACTTCCACTTTAGTCGGTCTCTGTACTGATGCGCTTGTGGCAATTTCACGGATTTTGTGCAATCAAAATCAAAGTTTTCTGAACCGTATTGTTGCGTGCAGAAGATTAAGAAAGAAGAGGACCAGTATTTTGGCCTTGGCAGTTTTACAGGATCATTTGTCTTCAATGTCTGTCCGAAGAGCTGGCGAGCAGTCGGAGACAGGAGTGGTAACATTTTCGCGTGGGTTCCTAAAACATTTGTTTTCACCTATTTTCTGCTCCGTCGTCAACTATTTTGTAACTGTCTATTGCGGCAAGTAATTATGACGCTTATCGCTTTTTGGTGACATTGTGGTCGACTGAATTTGACCTGAGCGCGGGAGCGTTCAGATTGAGGAAGGATTGCACATGCATCTGATTTGTATCCACTTATGAGAGAGTTCTGGGTCGGATATAAAACAATTTGGAATTGCACTGTTCACACGGACATTATATAATACGATACAGGTCGCATATTGGGCAAACAAAATTGGACTTGTGCTGCAGTGTGGACAAGGCCTATATCTCTGTATTACACAATAACACGTTATCTTATGATTTATACAAGTAGCCCCACCCCACTCTATCAGTTCAAGTGTTCTTGGCCTGGACATTGTTGAAGACTCCTGGTCTAGAGTGACCGAATCCCAGTTCACCAGATGTGGGATAAAGACTTAAGTACCGTATTTTTCGGAGTATAAGTCGCTCCGGAGTATAAGTCGCACCGGCCGAAAATGCATAATAAAGAAGGAAAAAAACATATATTAGTCGCACTGAAGTATAAGTCGCATTTTTGGGGGAAATTTACTTGATAAAATCCAACACCAAGAATGGAAATTTGAAAAGCAATTTAAAATAAATAAAGAATCGTGAACAGGCTGAATAAGTGTACGTTATATGAGGCATAAATAACCAACTGAGAACGTGCCTGCTATGTTAACGTAACATATTATGGTAAGAGTCATTCAAATAACTATAACATATAGAACATGCTATACGTTTACCAAACAATCTGTCACTCCTAATCGCTAAAGCCCATGAAATCTTATACATCTAGTCTCTTACGTGAATGAGCTAAATAATGTTATTTGATATTTTACGGTAATGTGTTAATAATTTCATACATAAGTCGCTCCTGAGTATAAGTCTAAACTATGAAAAAAAACTTTAACTTATAATCCGAAAAATACGGTAATGCATTGAAGTAGTCAAAAATAAAAAAAATTGTTATTTTTAAACATGATTCTGTTCCCTAACCTGTGAAATTACTGTGATTTGTCAGTAGTACATAAAAAAATAAACTTTTCTCAACTGTCTCACGTAGGAAAAGGTGCTGGAGCTTTTGTACTGTTGCTGTGGGGAAAATGTACCTCAATAAAATAGAATCTGTCTCTGTTAAAAAAAAATTATCGTATAGAACACCATACACAGCCAAAATATTTATTAAAATGGCTTACCAAGTCACGATGGACAACATTGCAAAATGTAACAAATTAAAATTCAGTGTTTTCCCAATTTTTTGTCTTCTTTTTTTGTTTTCTGTTGCCATCACTTTCCAACAAATTCCGCATACTGGCTCGTGTTGATGGGCTCATCTTGCTCATTCGGTTTGAAGCCGAAATATTCCCACACATTTGGCTTTGCAGTCGTGATGTTTCCTTTTAATGTCTCACTGGTCACTGCATCCTGTGTGTGTGCCAAAGCAGCTCCACCGACAAGAGACAAAGACGGCAGATAACTGAGGACATGGTTCACTCCGCACCCTGTGCATTGCCATGTCTAAATATGAGTGACGCATGAAAAGTAATGGACATGCCTGACTTGTGTGGGACATCTGGTCACATGTGTCCCAAGAGCTGGAACAAGAGTCAAGACAGGCAGTATAATACACAGACATTGGGATACTTATGCTACATCAAAGAGGTCCACTGTCTTAATTGGAGTTTCAGTATATACAATTATAGTCCAGCATACTACACAAGCTCAATAAGTCAAGTATTTTACCCTGTTTGAGAAAAGCTATTATAGTCATGTCCCAATAGAAATCATTGAACACTGTGTGCAGGCACTGAGGATCTGCTGGGGCGCTGTGGAGCAAGTAAGAGGTTACTACGTCGACTGGAAGATGCTGAGAGATGTCAAGAGGAGAAAGATGGCCTTCGATTATGCTGATGAGAGGCTACGCGTCAACTCTCTGAGGAAGAACACCATCTTACCCAAAGAACTTCAGGTACAATGCAGCATTTTCGACAAGGGAGATTTAAATGTCTCTTTAACACACAGATATGAGTACAGTCATGCAGATTTCCAGGGCGTTTGTCGATAGGAACCGTCCGAACAAAAGGCATTGTATTTTTCCCCCTGCAGGAGTTGGCGGATAAAGAAATCGCCGCATTCCCCCGAGACTCATGTCCTGTGAGAATCCGCAACAGGTGTGTGATGACATCCCGGCCGAGAGGAGTGAAGCGCAGATGGCGACTCAGCCGAATCGTCTTCCGTCACCTGGCGGACTACAGCCAGTTGTCTGGGATTCAGAGGGCGAGGTGGTGATTTAGGAGGACGGTGGGCAATGACCCACAGACTTTTGTTTTGGACATTTCTGTCACAAATGAATCACAACCCAAAAGTTAATTCAATAGCATCTTATCTGAATTCTGTGCAGCACAGCGCTTCAGCTGACTTGACTTTCAACGTTTTTTGGACAGTACAGTATGTTCCCACCCCCCAAACAACCTCAAAAAAACATAGCAGCATATTTAAGGATAACATGTTCTTCACCTAACATTTTCAAATATGATTTAATAAATATTGTACGTATTTACATTATTCTTTGTGGTTTGTTTTTTCTCTCTTACCAGAATGTTCATTTTCATCCAAATATAGTGCATGTATAATGTGCTATGTTGTGTAGCCAGCAGGTGGCGGTGCAGCACTCGCATGCTTGATGACACACCGCGAACGAAAGAGAAAGCGGCGCTACGGATGTACAGTGCATGATTGAGCTGCATCGCCGACATCATCGCTGGACAAACACAACGAAACGTCAAATACGAAGAATAATGGATCCAACCGAGCAGGTACGTCACGTTTAATTTCATCAATTGAACAGTATTACTGCATGAGAATCATTTTCTTCTCCTAATGCAGCTAATCGTTGCAGAAATGATACAACTTCCCATGCTAGCTAACTAGTTGCTTACGATAAGACAAGACATTAAACTTGATGTTTTCATCGTGAATCCGCCTGATTTGTATTGCTGTCTTCTGTAATGTTCACATGTGCGAGTGTCCGTCCTCCTTTATGCTTCTTCTGCGAGCTAGTGAAAAGAGTACAAATATAAGCACCTTTGCCTATTCACCATGTTTCAGAATCAGTATAGTTTTTATTGCCATTGTTTGAGAACGGGTTCACAAACTAGGAATTTTGGGAGGGGGACTGTCAATGTTTTATTTATTGTGCTTGATTGAGACTCGCTTCCTCGTGCTAGTTGCTAGGTAGCTTGCTTGGAGTTTTCTAGAACATTCTTTTATTTTATTTTATAAAACTTTATTTATAAGCTGCAACATTTACAAACAATCGAGAAAGAATAATAATCAAACTAAGTACAAAAACAATACAAATCAGCGCCAGGGGGTTGTAAACTCAATGTTTTCTAGGACATTCTAGCCCAGGGGTCGGCAACCCACGGCTCTAGAGCCGCATGTGGCTCTTTAGCGCCGTCCCAGTGGCTCTCTGGAGCTTTTTCAGAAATGTATGAAAAATGGAAAAAGATGAGGGGAAAACAATCTATTTTTTGTTTTAATATGGTTTCTGTAGGAGGACAAACATGACACAAACCTCCCTAATTGTTATAAAGCACACTGTCTATATTAAACATGCTTCACTGATTCGAGTATTTGGCGAGCGCCGTTTTGTCCTACTAATTTTGGTGGTCCTTGAACTCACCGTAGTTTGTTTACATGTATAACTTTCTAGGATATGTTTTATGCCACTTCTTTTTCTGTCTCATTTTGTCCACCAAACTTTTAAGGTTGGGCATGAAAGGTGAGTTTTGTTGATGTTATTGACTTGTTGGAGTGCTAATCAGACATATTTGGTCACTGCATGACTGCAAGCTAATCGATGCTAACATGCTATTTAGGCTAGCTATATGTACATATTGCATCATAATGCCTCGTTTGTAGCTATATTTGAGGTCATTTAGTTTCCTTTAAGTCCTCTTAATTCAATTTATATCTCATGACACACTATCTGTATGTAATATGGCTTTTAATTTTTTGCCGCTCCAGACACTTTTTTTTTTGTATTTTTGGTCCAATATGGCTCTTTCAACATTTTGGGTTGCCGACCCCTGTTCTAGCCAGTAGCGTTCTAGCATGTGACGTCAGATGTATTGTTTAAATCAGGGGTCGGGAACCTTTTCGGCTGAGAGAGCCATGAAAGCTTTTTAAAATGTTTTTCCGTGAGAGCCATATCATATTTTTTAACACTGAATACAACTAAATGCGGGCAGCACGGAAGAGGAGGGGTTAGTGCCTCTGCCTCACAATACGAAGGTCCGGGGTTCGATCCCGCGCTCGGGATCTTTCTGTGTGGAGTTTGTGGGTTCCCTCCGGGTACTCCGGCTTCCTCCCACCTCCAAAAAACATGCACCTGGGGATAGGTTGATTGGCAACACTAAATTGGCCTTAGTGTGAGAATGTGAGTGTGAATGTTGTCTGTCTGTGTTAGACCTGTGATGATGTGGCGACTTGTCCAGGGTGTACCCCGCCTTCCGCCCGATTGTAGCTGAGATAGGCTCCAGCGACCCCGAAGGGAATAAGTGGTAGAAAATGGATGGATGGATCAATACAACTAAATGCGAGCAGCACGGTGGTGGAGGGGTTAATGCCTCTACCTCACAATACGAAGGGCCGGGGTTCGATCCCGCGCTCGGGATCTTTCTGTGTGGAGTTTGTGGGTTCCCTCGGGGTACTCCGGCTTCCTCCCATCTCCAAATAACATGCACCTGGGGATAGGTTGATTGGCAACACTAAATTGGCCCTAGTGTGAGAATGTGAGTGTGAATGTTGTCTGTCTGTGTTGGACCTGTGATGATGTGGCGACTTGTCTAGGGTGTACCCCGCCTATCGCCCGACTGCAGCTGAGATAGGTTGCAGCGACCCCAGAAAGGGACAAGCGGTAGAAAATGGATGGATGGACAACTAAATGCGTGCATTTTTTAAGTAAGAACAACATTTTTACAGTATAATAAGTCCCTAATTATTTTTAATAACATTATTTCTTGTACAGGTGCGGTAGAAAACGGATAGATGGATTAAAATGCATGAGAATGTTTTATATTTTGAACATTATTTTTAACATCGTGATTACCAGCGGAATTATTCATTACTTATCGTGTTAAGCAATGTCAGCAGTCATCCAAAGAGCCACATCCGGGCCATAGGTTCCCTTCCCCTGGTTTAAATGCACCCTATCATATATGTATGTATGTTTAAATGTGTACATAAACAGCGCTTTTTTCGATCTGTCCAATTTTAATTTATTCATCACTGAATTAAGTTATACACATTCTTTATTCTCTCATCATTTTTATGCTAATTAGAACACAGTGAGATCTAAACACGTGTAATAAACACACTTTTTAATAGAGATGGGCAATATGGCAGTTTTTTATGTTGGCCAATAGCAATAATTACGGATGTTTATTAAATCAAACTGCAAAAATAAGGAAGTCGTAAGAAATGCTTATTAAAATGTTGTAAAGTGTGAAGCCTGAGAAAAACTTATTTTTGTGCAGGTTTACTGCCAAGAACCTACGTAGTCTGTGTAATATTTAATTTTGTTTGTTATTGTAACTTAAGTGTGGCAATGAATTCATGTTATGCAGTAATTATTGTTTAAATATTATTAGACCAAAATATGATTTTAAAGTAGCACATTTATTATATTTTGTGATTTATTATATTTATACAGCCCTCCTGCACTTTAGGTCCTACCTGTTGTTTCCGTACATCCGAATAGGAAATGGACGAGGGTTGGGGGAAAAAAAGATGAAGTACTACGGTCCGTTTGAAAAAAATCCATAAAAACTGCTATAATGTCCAGGTGACTTTTCTTGTTTTATTCATAATTTGCTTTCTGCAGCACTCATTTTTACTTTCTCTTCTCACTCTATGTAGAGAATCAACAGCAAGACAACAAGGTGGCTCAACCTCATTTGATAGTTGATGCTGTTATGGGATTGGCTGTTTAGTGTGTACTCCCATTGCTCATTGACTACTAACTTTTTTGCATGGTTACAGACCAAAAGTGCCTTTGTTCATGCTTCTTTATTTCCGGTTTCTTCCAATAAAAATAAATAAATAAATCTTAAACACACTTTTTATTGGTATCCATTGCGTGTCTATTGGGATAAATATTGATATAATTTTAGCAGCCCAGACCTACTTTTTAATGACAAAAACACAAGCACGTGACCTATTGTGTCAATTATATGAGCTGACTAAATCATTAGTAATAGATATGGAAAATGGATGGGATTAAATAAGATCCGCTTCTCTGTACTCCTTTTTAAAATAAAGCCAAGTTCTAACGTAGCTTGTGTGTTCAACACATATACCCTGATCATGTGTTTTCTTCCCCCAAAACAGATGAAACAGTTAGAGGCAGACTTGCAGGAGCTGGGGTCTCTCTTAGAGAAGGCGGATAGGAAGAGGGTGCAAGATGTTCTCAAGCAAGAGCAGAAGAAGCTTGAGAAGGAAATTGCCGCCAAGCGTCAACAGAAGGAGCAACAAGCCCGGAGAGAGGCCGACCCAATGAAAGCCACTTATACGGTCAAGATCACCAACTACGGTAGAAAGTTCTCAATACATTACTGCTCATGTTTCTCTTTCATTCATTGTAAGTGTCATTTACCACCAATGCAGCGTGGGATCAGTCTGAGAAGTTTGTGAAAATTTACCTCACTTTAAAAGATGTGCAGAAGATTCCATGTGAGAATGTAGAGGCCAGCTTTACAGAAAGGTGCGTAGAGGAGAACATCATGCTTCAACAAGGATAGGTCAAATGTGCTGTCTCTGCGGCAGGTCATTTTCCGTGCTTGTGAAGGATCTGGATGGGAAAAATCACCAGATGACTGTTCTCAATCTGTTGTATCCCATCGATGAGAAGAACAGCAGCACTAAGGTGAGAGGAACTCGCAGTCAGCAGCAACGAAACTATGTTGTGATCAGGGATGGCACATTTGAAGCGATTCGGTTCCTGGGAATCAGTACTCAACGGTGTAAATGTTTGCTACTTTAGTGTGTCTCCAAATGCCTTAATGAATGCTAACTGTTTGAAATTAAGTCAATTATTTAATTTATCACTGAGCTGTGTTGTCCAGTTATCTTGTTTTTCTACACTTCTGTCTCATTTGCAAGTACTCTACTCTATTACATAGTAGACTTTGCATGTACTTGCAATTCCAAGACGTTAGTTGGCAGTAGTGTATGGACGAGGGTGTGTTCCCCTCACTGATAAGTAGTCTTTGTCACTAAGTTGAATGTGCCATACAAAGTACTGTAAGTATTGTATTTATTACATACTTACTGTTGGATTGTAACATGCATCTTACTTGTCCTTTTGATTTCTAATTTTAGAGGTGTTGAATTCGCCATGTTTGATTGATTGATTGATTGAGACTTTTATTAGTAGGTTGCACAGTGAAGTACATATTCCGTACAATTAACCACTAAATGGTAACACCCGAATAAGTTTTTCAACTTGTTTAAGTCGGGGTCCACTTAAATTGATTCATGATACAGATATATACTATCATATATACTATCATCATAATACAGTCATCACACAAGATAATCATCAGGGTGTATACATTGAATTATTTACAATTTAGGGTGTGGGGGTGGGGGTTAGGTTTGGTTTGGTTGATTTCATCAGTCATCAACAATTGAGAACAGAGAAATGGATATTGAAACAGTGTAGGTCTGACTTGGTAGGATATGTACAGCAAGTAGTGGACATAGAGAGAGAGAGATCAGAAGACATAAGAAAAATATTTGCATTTGATTGTTTACATTTGATTATTGACAACAATCCGGGGAGGGTGTTAGTTTAGGGTTGACGTTGCCTGGAGGTGTTCTTTTAGTGTGGTTTTGAAGGAGGATAGAGATGCCCTTTCTTTTATACCTGTTGGGAGCGCATTCCACATTGATGTGGCATAGAAAGAGAATGAGTTAAAGGGGAACATTATCACCAGACCTATGTGAGCGTCAATATATACCTTGATGTTGCAGAAAAAAGACCATATATTTTTTTAACCGATTTCCGAACTCTAAATGGGTGAATTTTGGCGAATTAAACGCCTTTCTATTATTCGCTATCGAAGCGATGACGTCACAACGTGACGTCACATCGGGAAGCAATCCGCCATTTTCTCAAACACATTACAAACACAGAGTCAAATCAGCTCTTGTTATTTTCCGTTTTTTCGACTGTTTTCCGTACCTTGGAGACATCATGCCTCGTCGGTGTGTTGTCGGAGGGTGTAACAACACGAACAGGGACGGATTCAAGTTGCACCAGTGGCCCAAAGATGCGAAAGTGGCAAGAAATTGGACGTTTGTTCCGCACACTTTACCGACGAAAGCTATGCTACGACAGAGATGGCATAGAAGAATATCGACCCTAGCTTCCCTGGCCTGCTGACATCAACTCCAAAACTGGACAGATCAGCTTTCAGGAAAAGAGAGCGGATGAGGGTATGTCTACAGAATATATAAATTGATGAAAACTGGGCTGTCTGCACTCTCAAAGTGCATGTTGTTGCCAAATGTATTTCATATGCTGTAAACCTAGTTCATAGTTGTTAGTTTCCTTTAATGCCAAACAAACACATACCAATCGTTGGTTAGAAGGCGATCGCCGAATTCGTCCTCGCTTTCTCCCGTGTCGCTGGCTGTCATGTCGTTTTCGTCGTTTCGCTTGCATACGGTTCAAACCGATATGGCTCAATAGCTTCAGTTTCTTCTTCAATTTCGTTTTCGCTACCTGCCTCCACACTACAACCATCCGTTTCAATACATGCGTAATCTGTTGAATCGCTTAAGCCGCTGAAATCCGAGTCTGAATCCGAGCTAATGTCGCTATACCTTGCTGTTCTATCCGCCATGTTTGTTTGTATTGGCATCACTGTGTGACGTCACAGTAAAATGGACGGGTGTATATAACGATGGTTAAAATCAGGCACTTTGAAGCTTTTTTTAGGGATATTGCGTGATGGGTACAATTTTGAAAAAAACTTCAAAAAATAAAATAAGCCACTGGGAACTGATTTTTAATGGTTTTAACCCTTCTGAAATTGTGATAATGTTCCCCTTTAAGACCTTTGTTAGATCAGAATCTGTGTTTAACGTGGTTAGTAAAGCTCCCCCTGGTGTTGTGGTTATGGCGGTCATTTACGTTAAGGAAGTAGTTTGACATGTACTTCGGTATCAGGGAGGTGTAGCGGATTTTATAGACTAGACTCAGTGCAAGTTGTTTTACTCTGTCCTCCACCCTGAGCCAGCCCACTTTGGAGAAGTGGGTAGGAGTGAGGTGGGATCTGGGGTGGAGGTCTAGAAGTAATCTGACTAGCTTTTTCTGGGATGTTTGGTGTCTAGATTTGAGGGTTTTGGAGGTGCTAGGGTACCAGGAGGTGCATGCGTAATCGAAAAAAGGGTTGAACGAGAGTTCCCGCCAGAATCCTCATGGTGCTGGAGAGGACATTCTATAGAGAAATCTCGTTCGTTGGTTGACCTTTTTGATTACCTTGGTTGCCATTTTATCACAGGAAAGATTAGCCTCTAGAATGGAACCTAGGTAGGTGACCTCATCCTTCCTGGTGATAACAATGTCACCCACTTTTATAGTGAAGTCATTGACTTTCTTAAGGTTGATGTGGGACCCAAACAGGATGGATTCTGTTTTACCCAAGTGTATGTAAAATCGCCAATGCTCATCTTTAGCATGTCTGTGGAAAAATCCAATATAAATTAGCAAAATGGAGCCTTACTGTACTTTTGAGTGCCTTTGTGTGCCTTCTTCACTCATCATACCTCAGTTGCAGCTACTGCCATTTTGTCGAGTTTTTGAAAGGTTGCCTACAGTCACAAATGTCACTGACGATTAGAGACACCAGCAGTCATTTGTTTTTGCAGACCACGCACCTGGCGACTATATGAGAATTGTTGGTTAATTCAGGGCTAATAGGGGCCCTAGGCAGAATTGAATTTGAAAGCTCCCCATCATACTTTTTTTAATTTTATTTTTTTAAATATAATTATGTGGAACAATTGTTATCCTTGTATAATCAATGTTTAATTGCATTTGTACTAAACAAATGTAGTGGGAAATAAAATGATCAATACTATGCTTTATGCAGAATAACAAATCATCCTTAAAACATAAATTCATAAACGTGAGCACCTCAACTCCTTACAAGACGAGCACCAATGTGAGACTTTAAGAGGAAATTTGCCATTATAGTCTTATCAGTGAAGCAGCGAGGTAAAACGTTTGCTGTAAAATTTCATATGTCGCACCCTGTCATCGGTTAATTTACATTTTACATGCGCTTTGTCGCACAGTACGGGGCCCCCTACGGATTGTGAGCCCAAACCCCAGCGTGTGATCTGCATTTAGGGCAGGGCGGCCCTGGATGGATAATTGCTGATGTATGGAACATCAAGAGTTTGAAATGTCTTGAAGTGTTTTCCAATCAAGAAATGTTGTCCTCACAGATCAAAAGTGACATGGTTGTGATCATGTGCAAGAAGCAGACCACAACAAAGTGGGAGTGTCTCACAAAGGTGGAAAAAGCGTCCAAGGACAAGGAGTAAGTTGTTCTTGTGCACGTGAACATGATGACTGAACACAAGCTAGTGAGGTGTTGCCCCCCCACAGTCAACCGAGCACGGAGGACAATGCAGACCCCAGCGACGGCCTGATGAACATGCTGAAGAAGATCTACTCCGAGGGCGACGACGACATGAAGAGAACCATCAACAAAGCCTGGTCGGAATCCCAAGAGAAGAAAATAAGAGGAGAAGAAGGCATGATGTAATTTTGAGCTAGAATTTCCTCTCTTCCATAGCGGGACTCAATCCCATTTAAAAAATGACTTGATTGCCAACTTTTGAATCATACGTCCATTGTACACACGCTTTCTGCTCTATCAAGAAGTTTCATGTCACACACTCAGCAGAGGTCATTATGATGCAGTATAGCCAAGAGCAAGTCATTACCAGAATAAACAACCAAATGGAACTGACCACTTTCTCAAGTATCACTCTGTCATTTTCTCTTTTTATGCATTGGACACGTGTTAAACCAACTTTTATAAATACATGTGTGTGATCATGTGACTGTTATAAATACATGTGTGTGATCATGTGACTTATAAATACATGTGTGTGATCATGTGACTGTTATAAATACATGTGTGTGATCATGTGACTGTTATAAATACATGTGTGTGATCATGTGACTGTTATAAATACATGTGTGTGATCATGTGACTTATAAATACATGTGTGTGATCATGTGACTGTTATAAATACACGTATGTGATCATGTGACTGTTCTTCTGGGCTTTGTCGGGAAAAGACATTGCTGTTTAATCACTGATCTCATCCATCACAACTGGACTGTTTGGTGTGTCTTTGAAGACTCTCATCCCACTGACTTCATCAGTTCTTGACTTAGACTGGTCACATCTAGTCTTAGACTTAGATTGGTCACATCTAGCCTTGTACTTAGATTGGTCACATCTAGCCTTGGACTTAAATCGGTCACATCTGGTCTTAGACTTAGATTGGTCACATCTAGTCTTAGACTTATATTGGTCCCATCTAGTCTTAGACTTAGACTGGTCACATCTAGTCTTAGACTTAGATTGGTCACATCTAGTCTTAGACTTAGATTGGTCACATCTAGTCTTAGACTTAGATTGGTCACATCTAGCCTTGGACTTAAATCGGTCACATCTAGTCTTAGACTTAGATTGGTCACATCTAGTTTTAGATTTAAAAGACTTAAATCGGTCACATCTAGACTTAGACTGGTCACATTTAGTCTTGGACTTAGACTGGTCACATCTAGTCTTAGACTTAGATTGGTCACATCTAGCCTTGTACTTAGATTGGTCACATCTAGCCTTGGACTTAAATCGGTCACATCTGGTCTTAGACTTAGATTGGTCACATCTAGTCTTAGACTTATATTGGTCCCATCTAGTCTTAGACTTAGACTGGTCACATCTAGTCTTAGACTTAGATTGGTCACATCTAGTCTTAGACTTAGATTGGTCACATCTAGCCTTGGACTTAAATCGGTCACATCTGGTCTTAGACTTAGATTGGTCACATCTAGTCTTAGACTTATATTGGTCCCATCTAGTCTTAGACTTAGACTGGTCACATCTAGTCTTAGACTTAGATTGGTCACATCTAGTCTTAGACTTAGATTGGTCACATCTAGCCTTGGACTTAAATCGGTCACATCTAGTCTTAGACTTAGATTGGTCACATCTAGTTTTAGACTTAAAAGACTTAAATCGGTCACATCTAGACTTAGACTGGTCACATTTAGTCTTGGACTTAGACTGGTCACATCTAGTCTTAGACTTAGATTGGTCACATCTAGTCATACAATCCGTCCTCCCTGTCCAGAATCTGTACATTTGGGTTGTCAAAATACTGCTAGTTCTCCCTGAGGTGCAGGTAGACATTTGAGTCTAGAGAGTGAAGAGTTTGCACTTGTTGGCTTAGTGGTTGTTTTGTTTCCCCAATATATAAAGCAGTGCATTCTTCATTACACCAGATTGTTTTTGTGGGTGTGAGGCGTCCGTTCTTTAGGATGCACCAGTCTCTGTCTCAGGGTGTTGCCTGCTTAGAAGTGTACTGGGATGTTGTGTTGGTTAAAAGTGATTCTGAGTTTTTTTTAGATAGACCTGATATATATGGAAGGACAATATTTTTGTGTCCGTCACATTTTTCCTCCTTGTCAACTCTGTTCTTGTTATTTCTGTAACCGGATGCACTTTTCACAAAGGACCAGCTGCTAGGAACATGATCACTTCTGTCTTCTGACAGTTTGTGTTCCAGTCAGTCAAAAAGTATTGATTGCTATGTGTGGGTTCTCGGTAAACCCCGACATGGAAGCCGCTGCGAGAGGCGAAATGTCTTCTAAGACAAACCAACAGTCCAGTCGCGATCGATTTAAGGCCCTGAGATGACAATGACCTGATGAATGAGAACATTTATAGACAATTCAGTGGTGGGCCGTGCGTATCCCACCTAGGCCTTCAGTGATGTCCGACTTCAATGATTAGCTCTCAAAATACCATCATTTGTATCACCACATGACCATTGCTGGATACATACTATACAGAAACACATTTACACACTAATAGGCATTGTACAAAAGGGGTTATTTTCTGGCACATTTAAAAATCAATAAACCAGCATCAGCAAATAAAACATATCTTATGTGGTACTGTCAAAATTAAAATTACGAAAAACATTTTAAACGTGAAAAAATAAAGAAATAAAATATCTGAACTCACATCGCAGGTGTTGTACCGAAATCTGTTACCCATCGGAATTTGTAACTCCAGGGAGCGATGTTCCCATGGCGTTTGTTTGATGGTTAAATGGCAAGCCCAAAGAGGAGGAGAAGAAGAACGCTTGCGTAAATGGCGTAAACTATCCTTAATGCTGAAACGTCAGTTGTCAGAATTTCAGCATTAATAAATTACACATATACATGTATAGCCTTGTCTATATTGGAAAATGTATGTGTGTGAGAGAGAATCAACCGCTGATACAATGGACTCATACTATAATGAAAGTAAGTCATTGATTTCCAGAATATGTGTAATTTATTAATGCTGAAATTCTGACAACTGACGTTTCAGCATTAAGGATAGTTTACGCCATTTACGCAAGCGTTCTTCTTCTCCTCCGGGACAGCTGAGCGAGCTTCCGGGGTTGGTCTCACAAGATGTAGTTACTCTTTAAATATCCTTCTTGAAAATGGCCTTGCAAATATATGTGTTCTCTTGTCTAATCATAAAAGATGCAGAAAAGGTGTGATGACTGACTTCTTAAAGTTTACTCCACAGCGTGCTCATCAATAACATCCAGCTGCCAGCATGTCTCCATTCAACAACCCAAACGGGGCTACTGCATGCTCTTCACTACTGTGGCATGCTGGGTAATGGAGTTCTTATGTCACATCACTATATATCTGCCTTAGGCATATCTAGAAAGCCTTACTGACAACAACTCGTGATCTGATTGGCTATTGCAACTGTCTATCAACTGTATGTGTCCGTTCACTTACAGTACACAGACACTAGCATTGCTGAATCTGAAGGCTTCTGGCAGATTTGGTACAGCATGGCAACATAAGCTAGCTGAATTCTGATTGGATAAACTAACAACAACAGCAGCATAATATGACATGAAGAGAATATGAATACGTTTGGATATTAAAAGAAAGTAAATAAAAAAATAATTGTATCTTTAATTATGATCATGATGATTTCTGGTTATGTTAGGCCAGCAAAGAAGGCCTTGCTGGCCCTGACGGCCCACCACTGCAATCACTGATCCCCTTTGTCCACCAGATGGCAGCAATGTTTCAACATGCACACATGGGAATATTTATATAACGAGGAATACAATAAATGTTATTAATATAGTGCTTGGATACGACGTATAGATGGATTGACGTATAGATTTGTAATAATAAGAATATGGCAGGTTATTGTCAAAAAACATAATTCAATAAATGTCCTTAGGGCAACATAACAAATAAATACATTCCGTTCGTTCACATAACATAACATAACATAACATAACATAACATAACATAAGCATTTTATTTGGCACGAATAAGCGGTAGGAAGGATAGTTATAGCCTATGACTATCAAGCCGTCTGGACATCCTCCTCTTGTCTTTTCTTTTTTTTAAATTTTTTTTATAAACCTTTATTTATAAACTGCAACATTTACAAACAATCGAGAAATAATAATAAACAAAATAAGTACAGCATATATATATATATATATATATATATATATATATATATATATATATATATATATATATATGCTGTTTTGTACTGTTTTTATATATATATATATATACATACACATATATATATATACCGTACATATATATATACACATATATATATATGTGTATGTATATATATATATATATATATATACATACATATATATATATATATACATACATACATACATACATACATACATATATATATATATATACATATATATATATATATATATATATATATATATATATATATATATATATATATATATATATATATATATATATATATAAAACAAAGTGTAAAGCCATAGGCTCACACAAGTTCAGTAAATAATTACAATTTGGAACACAGCATCATCGTTTTCACAGCTTTTTGGCTGTTAGAGGTAGAGAGTAGGGGTGTGGGAAAAAATCGATTCGAATTCGAATCGCGATTCTCACGTTGTGCGATTCAGAATCCATTCTCATTTTTTAAAAATCGATTTAAAAAAAAAAAGTGTATTAATTAATTTTTTTTAAATGAATCAATCCAACAAAACAATACACAGAAATACCATAGCAATGCAATCCAATTCCAAAACCAAACCCGACCCAGCAACACTCAGAACTGCAATAAACAGAGCATTGGAGAGGAGACACAAACACGACACAGAACAAACCAAAAGTAGTAAACAAAAATGAATATTATCAACAACAGTATCAATATTAGTTACAATTTCAACATAGCAGTGATTAAAAGTCCCTCATTGACATTATCATTAGACATTTATAAAAAATAAATAAAAATGAATAGTGTCACAGTGGCTTACACTTGCATCGCATCTCATAAGCTTGACAACACACTGTGTCCAATATTTTTACAAAGGTAAAATAAGTCATATTTTTGTTCATTTAATAGTTAAAACAAATTTACATTATTGCAATCAGTTGATAAAACATTGTCCTATACAATTATAAAAGCTTTTTACAAAAATCTACTACTCTGCTTGCATGTCAGCAGACTGGGGTAGATCCTGCTGAAATCCTATGTATTGAATGAATAGAACAGTGGTTCTCAAATGGGGGTACGCGTACCCCTGGGGGTACTTGAAGGTATGCCAAGAGGTACGTGAGATTTGTTTTAAATATTCTAAAAATAGCAACAATTCAAAAATCCTTTAGAAATATATTTATTGAATAATACTTCAACAAAAAATGAATGTAAGTTCATAAACTGAACATCAAATCAAGTAGGCTATTCCATTCATTACCATAAAGCCAGAGTTTCCCCCATGCAATTATGGTTTGACCATCACTAAAATGTCTGTCAAAAAGAACTGTGAAAAGAAATGCAACAATGCAACAATGCAATATTCAGTGTTGACAGCTAGATTTTTTAACATAAATATTGATGTTAAAGATTTCTTTTTTTGTGAAGAAATGTTTAGAATTAAGTTCATGAATCCAGATGGATCTTTATTACAATCCCCAAAGAGGACACTTTAAGTTGATGATTACTTCTATGTGTAGAAATCTTTATTTATAATTGAACCACTTGTTTATTTTCCAACAAGTTTTTAGTTATTTTTATATCTTTTTTTTCCAAATAGTTCAAGAAAGACCACTACAAATGAGCAATTATTTGCACTGTTATACAATTTAATAAATCAGAAACTGATGACATAGTGCTGTAATTTACTTCTTTATCTCTTTTTTTCAACCAAAAATGCTTTGCTCTGATTACGGGGTACTTGAATTAAAAACATGCTCACAGTGGGTACATCACTGAAAAAAGGTTGAGAACCACTGGACTAGACAATCGTTTTGAATCGGGAAAATATCGTTTTTGAATCGAGAATCGTGTTGAATTGAAAAAAAATAAATCGATTTTGAATCGAATCGTGACCCCAAGAATCAATATGGGACACCCAAAGATTCACAGCCCTCGTAGAGAGTGCCAACTTCCTGTTGATTTCTGCCCGAGGATGTACTATTATGAAATCTAGGTCTAAGTCAGACCTACATAGAGGTTTTTGTTTCAGGAGAGACCTTCCTAGTGGGAGATATAGGCAGTCTAGTTTTTTCCCCCTAGGGGGCGCTAGAGCGCAATTTCGAGTTTTGGGGTTCGTTTTTTTATTAAAAGACAATTTTCGCAGGTCCTGATGGGTGGGTCAAATATGGTGAGTTTTGAAGCATGTTAAGTGGGTCAAATTAGTGCTCAAAGAGGCTGCGGAAGAATAAGAATAATAATTAAAGCTGCAAGCAGCGTTGGTCGGGCCCACATATTTGGCAGGTGCTAGTCCTAAGAATCGTTTTGAATCGGGAAAATATCGTTTTTGAATCGAGAATCGTGTTGAATTGAAAAAAAAAAAAAAATCGATTTTGAATCGAATCGTGACCCCAAGAATCAATATGGGACACCCAAAGATTCACAGCCCTCGTAGAGAGTGCCAACTTCCTGTTGATTTCTGCCCGACGATGTACTATTATGAAATCTAGGTCTAAGTCAGACCTACATAGAGGTTTTTGTTTCAGGAGAGACCTTCCTAGTGGGAGATATAGGCAGTCTAGTTTTTTTCCCCTAGGGGGCGCTAGAGCGCAATTTCGAGTTTTGGGGTTCGTTTTTTTATTAAAAGACAATTTTCGCAGGTCCTGATGGGTGGGTCAAATATGGTGAGTTTTGAAGCATGTTAAGTGGGTCAAATTAGTGCTCAAAGAGGCTGCGGAAGAATAAGAATAATAATTAAAGCTGCAAGCAGCGTTGGTCGGGCCCACATATTTGGCAGGTGCTAGTCCTAAGAATCGTTTTGAATCGGGAAAATATCGTTTTTGAATCGAGAATCGTGTTGAATTGAAAAAAAAAAAATCGATTTTGAATCGAATCGTGACCCCAAGAATCAATATGGGACACCCAAAGATTCACAGCCCTCGTAGAGAGTGTTTTAACGTAGAATTCTAATTATTTTTTAAAAGCACAAAAAAACAGGTCGGGTATTGAGAAACTTACATTTATGAATATAAAACTTAGCCAATAGTAAAATGAGGTCGCGAAGGTAAAATTCATTTTCATTTTTTTTTTCTTTTCATAAAGTGTAAATCCAAATAGCACCTCTTTAAAACAAAGCACAGATTTGTCATGAAAACTTCCTCCTCGACAGGCCACGCCCTTTCTACGTGACGTCACCAGCCCCTGAGTATATGCTCGGCTCGCCACGCCAGACTGCTTCAGTGGACCAGAGGAGGTCGCAGCCCTACTTGACGCCTGCGCTTGGCCAGCCAAATAATCCCCGATGGATCTCGGTTGTTTCACGGCGGCGCAGCGGCTTTCGTGCCACGCCACGAAGGCGGATGTATGTCCCCCGGCGACGGAGCGCGCGTCCCCGCCGCAGCGAGCCCCTGCCCCTGCTCCTGCTTCTGCTCCGGCGGCGAAAAGCGGAAGGAGTAAATGTGAACAAGGCAGGCCGGAGCTGGCACAGGTGGTGACCGACTCCAGGACGGGACGCTCCTACTGTAAAGGCAAGCTTCTCGGCAAGGTAGGCGTCCATCACACGTGCCGCCGCAGGTGCGTCCATTGTACTCATGTGATTACCCGCAGGTGTGTCCATTGTACTCATGTGATCACCCGCAATTTAGCTGCAAATAGAGAAGGCACGTAAAGGCACAGCCTTAAAGAAAATGGACTAACGTCTTTGCTGCATCAACATGTTGCTGCCAAGTCTGCCGCAGAGTCCATTTCATGCTTGATGAATGCGGCCCTCGAAGCCTCATTTGGTGCATCAGACGCCACACCGCTTGGGTATGAAGCAACAACTGCATCATACTAGCGCTGGCCTTTTGTTAATATCTCGATATTTTTTAGGCCATGTCACGATACGCGATATATACATCTCGATATGTTGCCTTTAGCCTTGAATGAACACTTGATGCATATAATCACAGCAGTATGATGATTCTATGTGTCTACATTAAAACATTCTTCTTCATACTGCATTAATATATGCTCATTTTAAACCTTCATGCAGAGAGGGAAACAACAACTAAGTCAATTGACCAAAACTGTATTTATTAAACCGTTTTTAAAGCAGTGGCACAAACATTCATGTCATTTCCAAAACAGAAAGTGCAAGATTGTCAGAGACATTTTAAAACAAGCTATGAGTGCACTTTTGTGCATGAGGTCACACAAGATATTTCAAAAACTGGTCAAATGAAAATGAGCTGCATAATAGGAAATCAAATTGTGTATGTCCTTCGCTATGTGGTAGGTTCCTGCGGATGTTTTTCCATACGGAGGTGTTGACCTGCGGCGTTTCAAGCACTCTTCGTTCTCTAGCGCAGTGTTTTTCAACCACTGTGCCGCGCCGTGAGATAGTCTGGTGTGCCGTGGGAGATGATCTAATTTCACCTATTTGGGTTAAAAATATTTTTTGCAAACCAGTAATTATAGTCCGCAAATGATGTGTTGTTGTTGAGTGTCGGTGCTGTCTAGAGCTCGGCAGCGTAACCGTGTAATACTCTCCCATATCAGTAGGTGGCAGCAGGTAGCTAATTGCTTTGTAGATGTCGGAAACAGCGGGAGGCGGCGTGGAGGTAAAAGGTGTCTAATGCTTAAAATAAAATAAACAAAAGGTGAGTGCCCCTAAGAAAAGGCATTGAAGTTTAGGGAAGGCTATGCAGAACGAAACTAAAACTGAACTGGCTGCAAAGTAAACAAAAACAATGCTGGACGACAGAAAAGACTTACTGTGGAGCAAAGACGGCGTCCACAATGTACATCCGAACATGACAATCAACAATGTCCCCACAAAGAAGGATAAAAACAATTGAATTATTCTTGATTGCTAAAACAAAGTAGATGGGGGAAATATCGCTCAAAGGAAGACATGAAACTGCCAAAAAAAGAGAAAAAGCCACCAAAATAGGAGCGCAAGACAAGAACTAAAACAGCAAACAAGTCAAAATAAGTCAGGGTGTGATGTGACAGTACACCTACTTTGAGGCAAGAGCTATAGTGCTGCATGCTTGGTTATGGCTTAAAGTCATATCCAACAATTGCGACAACGACTTTTTATTGTCTACTGAGTTTCGTTTTTTAATGATTTCTGCTGGTGGTGTGCCTCCGGATTTTTTCGAAGCAAAAAATGTGCCTTGGCTCAAAAAAGGTTGAAAATCACTGCTCTAGCGGGTGACTTTTCAAATGATGCTACAAATTAGTAGCGCTGCTACTTTCTGTAGCAACGCTTTTGCCGCATACTTGACATATTATGGTTGTCTGTTCAACATCTTCCCGCTTGAAGCCAAACCACCGCCAGACCAAGGACCCCCTGCTGTTTTTCTTGGGAAATAATTATTCCTCCATTTGTTACCAGATTGGCACCTTCTCTCTCTCGTATCACCACTCTCACCGCTCCGCTAATCACCTGCCACAGCTAATATTACCATGCCGCTACCTCTCTGCTCCGTGAGGGCGTATGACAAGTATGTGACGCATGTCACAAGGTGCACTTGTTTTATCTCTCTGTGAGAAGGAGAGACAAGAAAGAGTGAGAAAAGCCTGTAGTGTAATGCCCGCAGCTAAAAACAACTGAGAACTAGGGATGATGTTTGATAAGAAATTATCGAGTTCGAGCCTATTATCGAATCCTCTTATCGAACCGATTCCTTATCGATTCTCTTATCGAGTCCAGATAGGTTGTTGTATATGGAAAAAAACACACAATATTTGGTTTAACAAAAGCTCACTTTTATTATATAAGAAAAAAATTTAATCTAATAAATAAATAAATATTGACTGTTACCCCCCCTAAAAAAATAAAATAAAATAAATAAATATTGACTGTTGTTACCCAAAGTATATTAAGTGGGATTTTTCAGAAAAACAAATATATACAGTAACACAAAAACAACCTGTCTCTGTGATCACTATAGGTGTATAAATAATAATATAGTGTTAAAAAAAATCAGTCCCTTGGGCACAAAACTTAAAATAATACAGCTCTCCAAAAAGTGCACTTCTGCTGCTATTTGACATAACTGTTTGTTATGATGCTTTGACATTGTTGCACTTTATTTCTTTATTGAAAGACAATTCTATGAAGAGAAAAGTTGTTTGCAAATGTGGTTACAATGCTAAAAAATGAAAAGTTAAAGCTAAAAAAAGAAATACACTTTATTGAGTTAACATTATTTCTTTATAGGGGGAAATATGTGATGTTATGAGCTAGGAATATAACTACACTACCCAGCATGCAACGTGAGTGACGAGCATGCGCGGTAGCCCCGAAAAGTTTTGTTGCATGTCGTCACCCGGCAGCTAAGAATGAGTTTATGAGCACGCTGTGAAAGTAAACGTCAAGAAGTCAGCCAACACGCCTCGTCTGCATTATTAGACAGACAACACATATACAGTGTGATTTTGTTTTGTTTACAAGGAAAGAAAAACAAAAGTTAAAAATGGGAGATATATGTTGTATATATATGTATGTGCTGCGGTTGCTTTAAGAACGTTGCGACAGCTGCCGTAAAGGAGGTGCGTTGCTAGCCTGGTTGCTATGTTTCCGGTTGGTCCTAAAAGTGTTCGTCATGTGTTTGTACCCTGCTCAAATCTCTCAATAAACTTATTCATTGGATTATACCTTTTTGTTTTGAACTTTATTACACCTTGGAGCGCTTTTTCCGGTCCATTTTTTTCCCCTGCTTTCCCTATCGCCTAATGACTGAGCTACGTGACGTCATTTCTTGTGATGTCTCAAAGGGCATTTTGGTTGGGATGGGATTCGTTCCCAGGGATTCAAATAAAGAACCAACTCTTTTTCTTTACTATATTGGTCTCGATAACGGGTACCGGTTCTCAAAAAGGGATTCGAGTCCGAGGACTCGGTTCTTTTCTTATCGAACAACCGGGAAAACCGGTTTCGAGTATCATCCCTAGTGAGAACGTATACTCACGATATAGTCATTTTCTACATCGCACAGAGACAAACCCGCGATATATCGAGTATATATTTGATACATCGCCCAGCCCTACATCATACCTTAACCGCCTCGGTTTTTCCTCCTCCTCAAGGGTGGTTTCGCCCGATGCTACGAGATGACGGACCTGTCGAGCAACAAAATGTACGCGGTGAAGGTGATCCCGCAGAGCAGGGTGTCCAAGCCGCACCAGAGAGAAAAGGTACGATTGCGTGCAACGGGTGTACGGCGCGGCTTCAGCTCACTGGCTTTTCCGTCGCCAGATCACCAACGAGATCGAGCTGCACAGAACTCTGTCGCACAAGCACGTGGTCAAGTTCTCGCACCATTTCGAAGACCAGGACAACATCTACATCTTCCTGGAGCTGTGCAGTCGCAAGGTGAACAATCAGTGGTGTGCACGCCGCCTCTTTCCAGGTTGACCTTTTCTTCCTTCCGTGTAGTCTTTGGCGCACATCTGGAAGGCCAGACACACGCTGACGGAACCCGAGGTGCGGTATTACCTCCGGCAGATCGTGTCCGGCCTCAAGTACCTTCACAGTCGAGGCATCCTGCACAGAGATCTCAAACTAGGTGGGTGTGCTGGGGATGTGCAGGACTTTGGCCCCAGGAGTGTTGACATCTGTCTGCTTTTCAGGCAACTTCTTTGTGAATGAAAACATGGACCTGCGACTGGGGGACTTCGGTCTCGCTGCCAAGCTGGAGACGGTTGAGCAGAGGAAAAAGTATGTTAAGGATTATGGGATACTGACTTTCCCCACATTAGGGCTCTGGTGTGCCTGCATGCAAGCACGTCAAAGTGTGGGATTGGTACCGACAACTAATGGCTGTCGATTTACATGAAATCAAACGGTGTCATATTTAAATACCTTTTTGTTGCTCGTGATGTCTCACGCAGTTGCAGACTAAACATGGCTCAATCACTCGGCGAGGAAACAAGCACTCAGACCGGACTCCCAAAAAGTATGCCTGATAAAAAAAACACAACATAAAGTAAGGCTCTGCTTTTCAGAATGCGCTAGCTCGATGCCAATTTACTCTGGATTTGCTATGTACATGCTACTGATTAGCATTGGCGATTTTACATGGCAATTCCAAGACCTCCCAAATATGGTAATCAAAACTATAACTGAGATGCGAGTTACAAACAGAAGGCGTGTAAGAAGTGCAAAACTGACAGTATAAAGACTTTGTAGGGAGCAACATAAGACTAGACTGGCACATTCAGCTTCATGGCAAATACTACTTCCTCATTTTGCAATGCATTGTAGTCTATACCCTACTGCCATCTAATGTCTTGGAATTGCAACTGCACACAAAGTCTAGGATATAATACTTGCAAATGGACTCAAATTTGTAATAAGTAAACATTGTTATCATAATCAACTAGTTTTTTAAATGTTTCTTTAAAAACATGGATTTTAACATGAAACAGTTTTAACATGCATCATAATTGATTCCCAGGTTATGGGAATTAGTCTTTGTTTCGGTACCAATGTCAAAGTCTTTAGCAAGCTTTTCAAATGCCTGCCTCATTGGGGAGTAACACTTCAAACTGCACCAACGACACGAGGGAAACCACCACCATGTCATCGACTCCATGACGTGTCTTGTTTGAGCGAGTGCGCCATGGGTTTGGACTTTGCCGATTATATTGGGGTCTATTTTTCGTTGCAACAGATGACAGTTGTCATATAAAAGTGTCAAGGAGCAATCACAGTTCAGTCCAATCTTAAACACAGTGTTGGTTAAAAAAAAAAATCAATTAACTCCACAGTCCTGGCCTAAATTGTATCTCATAACTAGAAGAGGTGTGAACGCTCCAATGCTGAAGTTGAAGTGAAATGCTGACAGAATGTAGTTTGAATGTAAGAATAGTTGGAATGTTGGAATGGTTTGAATGTTGAAAAGTTTAAATTTCCAGGAAAATGGTAATTAGGCTTGGAAATTGTTAGTTTGAATGTTCAGGATGAGTAGAATGTGTGTTGGAATGGTTTGAATAGGTTGAAAAATGTGGGAATTGGGCAACTTGGAAAAATGTCCCAGTCATTTCAATGGGAACTTCCTGGAAATGTGGGTATTTTGGGGAAAAATGGGATTATTTGGAAAATGATTAGGAGCATGAATGTCCTGAATGAGCGGAATTGGTTGGTGTTGGAATTGTTTAAATCGGGCAAGAAATGTTGAATGTATTAGGGAATTTAGGGAAAATCAGGAATTTTTTTTTTGAAAATGGTAAACTTCAATGGTCTGAATGAGTTGAAATGGCTAGGGTTTGAATCAATCTAGAAATGTTGAAGTTGTAACATGTTGAATTGAGAAATGGTATTACGGAATTCCTAGAATTTCGGGAAAACTGGTAATTTTTTCAGATCAAAAAACGTTTGTTTTTTTGGCCTGATTAAGAGAAATGTTTTGACGGTGGAACAACTGAAATGCGTTGAAAAATGTGAAGAGTAGTTGCCAGAAAAAATGGTGGAAATGAGGCTTTGGAAAAGCAGGAATCCTGAATTTTTTTGAAGTTTGAATGTCCAGGATAGTGGAATGGGTTGAAAAATGTGGGAATGGTGGAAGTTTGATAAATAGCCAATTCATTTTGAATGGGGAAAAATGTCCCGGAAAACCTGGAATTCTGGGAATTTTTTTAATTTGTCAAGGGAAAGCCTGTGATTCCCTAAAAGGCTGACCAGTTTGAAGTTGGAAATCTTTGAATTGAGTGAAAAATGTGTAAGGTAGAGCGTGGCAAAATCTGGAGAAGAATAAGTAGATGAATTTTGGTGTAGAATATCATGTGTGTTAATGTTTGGAGCATTCACACAATTAATCCTATCACTTTTTAAACAAAAAATATCTGACAGCTAGAAATAAAGACTTGACATAATCCACTCAGTCAGAAACCTGCTGGAGAAGTGACTAGAAGTGCTTGTTAACACACAGTATATAGTGTGAGATTATGCAACATTTTAGTCTTTTTCTTCATTTGGGCTCTATTGATTGAACATTTACTCTATTGATTGAACATTTCCAACCGCCCTCACATGTGCTCCAAATCCCCGAGGGAGGGAGAAAAAAGCAATTGTCTTTTCTGGTAAGCACGATCATGCCAAAAGTCAAAACACCACCTATTGTGTCGTACTTGAGCTAGTGCCACGTGGGTTTTGACTTTGTGCATTATTTTGTTGACTATTTCTTTATGTAGAAGATGACGGTTGTCAGATATAACTGGCGAGGATACAATCACACTAGGCCGTGGGTTCTCAAACTTTTTTTCACCAAGTACCGTGGCTCTCAAAGTACCACCATAATACCCAACATTAAAATACAGTAGCATAGTAGGTTTAAATAATAATTAAAAACAAGGCAGAGGTTTTATTTAACAAGTACTGTATTTTCCGGGCTATAGAGCGCACCAGTTTATAAACGGCACCCACTGAATTGGGGGGGGGGGGGGGAGCTGCACTGCAAAGCTACAAATATATGTTTTGAAATGAGTTATTTACACAAATATTTTACAAATGTTTGTTTACATACCTTGTTTCCAAACGGTGTTTGTAACAAGGCAGTAAAACGGCTGATCAAACAAAACAGAAGTCATGGTCATGGACCCACTGGCTGCGCAAGCTGGCTCTCTAATTGGCTAAACAGACTCAATAACTCCACGGTAACGTTTTGATGAATTTACTGAGGAATTTGTGAAACTGGAACAATACCAAAAGAATGCCATTGTAAGTTAATAATAATGCAGACACTTGTTAGCGTATAAGCTAATGCTAATGACGCTAACTTCATTACATTACGATAGCGTGTACAAATATGCATGAAAACACTCCTACAGACATCACACATGGGAAAGTTTAGTGAGTAAGAATTGTTTTAGTTATATTGTAAAACTCGCAAACGTTGCTTGGAATGATGAATGAAGAATCCGTACATGTAAAAACGCTATGGACGGTTAGAAGACAGAACGGCACTTCTACGTCCGGTTCAAAGCTTTAAACGGCATGAAACACCCAGCAGCACCTGCAGTGAGCGAACTCGTCCAACAATAACACCATTTAAGTGTCTTTTGCATGGGTTTGAATGAAAACTACTTGCTTTGTGGCTGTCTGTGAAGAAAAACCCATAAATCAGCCGCACTGTTTTATAGGCCGCAGACTCCAAAGCGTAGGAAGAAAAGCGCGGCAATTTACGGCCACTCTAACATTTTCAACTAAGATTGTGCTTGAATCAAGTGATTGGTATTACCCACGTACCACTAGTGGTCCAGGAAATACACTGCACTAGACTAGGATGCACGACTACAGGTGTTTGTCGAAAATAAAGACATGACATAATCCACCAAATAAAAAAACTTGCATTATGAAGCGATGGCCAGAATACTGGAGATCAGTAACCGCTGAATTTCCCGTTGTACGGTCGCTTGTAGGGATCAGTCTCCTCGACAATCGCACGCTTGGCATTTGTTTGGACTTATGTAACGTGTGCAACCTTCCAACTGGATCGCCTCTAACTAAACCGGTTTCCAAGTGGCAGTTGAATGTAGCGCCCAGTTTCAGTACCGGTTTGACACTTTCCTGTGGAATACCAGAAGCAGGAGCGAAGGTATAGAGGGAAGGTTTCATGTTGGAATGGAATACTGTGAGTGTGTGATGAATAAATATCCCTGTGTTTGGTGTAGGACCATCTGTGGGACCCCCAACTACTTGGCCCCCGAGGTGCTGAACAGGCAGGGCCACGGCACCGAGTCGGACGTTTGGTCCCTGGGTTGTGTTATGTAAGTACGGCCATTTCGCAGCAGTGTGCAAAATAGCAAGTCTTTTGTTTTTGAGTCAAGACGTCTGTGGGCAGGCTAGAACATGAATGTCCCAGACCAGGACATGGTGTGCGTAATCCGTCTGCTTCTGACTCATGACACCTCCTTCAGGTACACGCTGATGTGCGGCAACCCCCCCTTCGAGACTCTTGACCTCAAAGAGACCTACAAGTGTATAAAGGAAGTGCGCTACAACCTGCCCTCGGCGCTCTCGCCTGCCGCGCAGAAGCTCATCTCCAGCATCCTGCAGAAAAACCCTCACGACAGACTCACCTTGGATCAAATCCTCAACCATGAATTCTTCACCAAAGTGAGCAGAAGCCACAACAAGGTCAGATGGCCAGGTTCCTAACGGGTCTTGTGCCTTGCAGGGTTTCACCCCAGACAAACTTCCCCCCAGCAGCTGCACGAGCATCCCCGAGCTGCATCCTCCCAGCCCTGCCAAGAAGTTCTTCACCAAAATGGCCAAGAGTCTCTTCGGCAAGAAGAAAGCAAAAGGTAAGCAATTATGGACACTACAACAAAAGTCTCATTTAGACAGTAGCAAGCTACATGTAGCTAAGCTAACTTAGACTTAGACCAGGGGTCAGCAACCCGCGGCTCCGGAGCCGCATGCGGCTCTTTGATCACTCTGATGCGGCTCAGCTGCATACTTGCCGACCACCCCGATTTTCCCGGGAGACTTCCAGATTTCAGTGCCTCTCACAAAAATCTCCGATTTTCACCCTTACAATAATAATAAGGGCGTGCCATGATGGTACAGTATTTAGCACCCTCTACAATCTGTACAAACTGCGTGCCAGTCCAGCCTATTGTTTTATGCATCTTCTGCTTGCACACGTAAGTGACAGCAATGCATACTTGGTCAATAACCGCACAGGTTACACTGACGGTGGCCATATAAAACAACTTTAACACTCTTACTAATAATGCGCCACACTTTGAACCAAAACCAAACAAGAATGACAAACACATTTCGGGAGAACATCTGCACCTTAACACAACATAAACACAACAGAACAAATACCCAGAATCCCATGCAGCCCTGACTCTTCCGGGCTACATTATACACCCCTGCTCCCTCACACAACCCCCCCACCTGTGCGTCGGTTGAGGTGGGCGGGGTTTGGTAGCGGGGGTGTATAATGTAGCCCGGAAGAGTTAAGGCTGCATGGGATTCTGGCTATTTGTTCTGTTGTGTTTGTTGTGTTACGGTGCAGATGTTCTCCCGAAATGTGTTTGTCATTCTTGTTTGGTGTGGGTTCACAGTGTGGCGCATTATTAGTAAGAGTGTTAAAGTTGTTTTATATGGCCACCGTCAGTGTAACCTGTGTGGTTGTTGACCAAGTACGCCTTGCTGTCACTTACGTGAGCAAGCAGAAGCCCCATACAACGTGTGGCTGGGCCGGCACGCTGGTTGCAGTGGGTGCTAAATGCTGTATCATCACGGCACAGTCGAGAGAACGGTTGCCTTGAAATTCGTAGTCTGCCGTTCATATAAAACCCGCGGGCCGCACTAACATTCAATTTTCATATTAAGGTGTGGGCCGCGTGTCTGAGACCCTTGGTTTATACATAGCACAAAGCATGAAAAAAAACTTTGTATGCAGTGTTATTTCATTTTAAATTTCAAAAGATTTTAGTGGCTCCCATTGTTTTCTTTAATTTGTGAAACTGGTCAAAATGGCTCTTTGACTGGTAAAGGTTGCCGACCCCTGACTTAGACAAACTTTAATGATCCACAAGGGAAATAGTAGCTCAGTTACAATGATGGAAAGGACAATGCAGGTATACATAGACTAAATATAGCGATATAAAATATAACATATATATGTAATATTTACATAATATATGTACAGTATATTATATACCGTACTTTTCGGACTATAAGTCGCAGTTTTTTTCATAGTTTGGCCGGGGGCGACTTATGTGTGAAATTATTAACACATTACCGTAAAATATCAAATATTATTTAGCTCATTCACGTAAGAGACTAGACGTATAAGATTTCATGGGATTTAGCGATTAGGAGTGACAGATTGTTTGGTAAACGTATAGCATGTTCTATATGTTATAGTTATTTGAATGACTCTTACCATAATATGTTACATTAACATACCAGGCACGTTCTCAGTTGGTTATTTATGCCTCATATAACGTACACTTATTCAGCCTGTTCACTATTTATTTATTTATTTTAAATTGCCTTTCAAATGTCTATTCTTGGTGTTGGGTTTTATCAAATACATTTCCCCCAAAAATGCGACTTATACTCCAGTGCGACTTATGTTTTTTTTTCCTTTTTTATTATGCATTTTCGGCCGGTGCGACTTTTACTCCGGAGCGACTTATACTCCGAAAAATATGGTATACTGATATATTATATTATGTCTATATCATACATAACAATGACCATGTACAATATTACAGTATATGTAACAGCTGCAGCATAAAATAAAGAGTAGATCTAGCAGAAAATATACTTTTTAAACAAAGAAGTAGCTAACATGTCAGGTGTCAGGTAATAGACAGATCATCTATTGCTGTATGGCGAGTGATTATACAGCTGGATGGAGTGTGGAATGAAGGAGTTCTTGAATCCAACACTGTGGGAACAAAGCTGAAGGAGCCTGTTGGAGTAAGAGCTCAGCTGTCCCTTAATTGTCTGATGGAGTGGGTGGGCAGGATTGTCCATGATGGCCAGCAGTTTGTCCAGTGTCCTCCTATCCCTCACTGACCTAACACCTCCAACTGCTTGCCAATAGTTTGGCCGGCTTTCCGGATCAGTTTGTCAATCCGAAACTACATTTCATCATGAAATCTACATTTTCCAGTAGCTTAGTTACTTTTGTATGTAGCGATGTAGCTAACCTGAAAGCTTCAAACAGAGAAAATGGACTGTGAATCCATGCCAAAAGAAAATCAGTATAAAATCCAAAGACCTGGATGAATGAGAACATCCATGATGATTGCTTGGTGTTCCTATGATGAGTCACCATTGGCTAAGGTTAGGGCCAAACATCAGGGACTGGCCAATCAGAGGCAAGATAAGGCGAGTCATTGAAACCAGGAAGTAAAATTTATCAGTTAGCACTTATGTCACATGACCATGAGGGAGTCGGAGACAGAGGGACGCTTCAAGCTGACCACTCAAAAAAAAAAAAAAAAGAAACATTTGAAAATGTCAGAGGAATTCTCTCCTGCAGATTATATTTTTCCTCTAGTGATGAAGAATGCTTGCAGGAAATCCACAATAATGTGTGTCCT
The DNA here is from genome assembly GCF_033978685.3 of Nerophis lumbriciformis. NCBI lineage: Eukaryota > Metazoa > Chordata > Actinopteri > Syngnathiformes > Syngnathidae > Nerophis > Nerophis lumbriciformis. The sequence continues at coordinate 23,206,311 of NC_084582.2, forward strand.
TGGCCATATTTAGAGAATGCCTTTAGAGAAAATAAACCCTTACTTTTAGTTGTTTAATCCGTAAACGAACATAACTGTTATCATTTAGGATGTGGAACACAAATGTAGGAATGTTATAGATATTTATTATTATTATTATTATTATTATTATTACCCATGTGGGCCCATAGAAATGTTGCTCAATGTAGCTTTTGATGTAGTTAGCTACTTTTGCCCTGTAGCTTGTGGTGTTCATGGAGAGTTACTTACTTACTACATTTCCCAAGTAGCTTACATCGAGACATTTTTTTCTAAAGCTGCTTCCAAGTAAAAGTCCATTTGATGATGCAACACTTGATGATGTCATGAAGGCCTGTTGGAGGTGTGTGAGACTCCTCATTGTTGCTGTTGCAGTGGAGAAGACTCAGTGCGAGGAGAAGGAAGACAAGGACATTTCTAAGCTGGTTTCTGGTATCGTCAAATGTTCCATCAGCCGGCAGATCAGCTACAAAACAGTGGGGCTAAATGAGGTGAGATTATGATTCACAACATGTCTCGTTTTTCTACCAGTCTTGTCAGGTCAAAACAAGACATTTCTATACATTTCAAGGTCTTCTCAGAATCTTCTGAACTCCTCTTTCCATGACTTTTAAAAAATTTTTTTTAATCATTTCTTTTTAAACTCCAAATATTTTAGCTCAAAATGGTTTGTCTTCTTGATATAGTTTTACATAGTTTCTCATTGGACAAGATTTTGGTATGATGGATGGAATATTTTACCTAAAATATTCCATCTTTATTCCAAATATCATCCAATATACAGAAAAAATTAATAAGGATTTTGTTATCATAGATGGAATATGTTACCTTTTGGAAATGTTTCATCTTTTATACCAAAATCTTGTCTGAAAAGAAGAAACTGAGATTTTGGTATAATAGAAGAATACTTTACCTTTTTAAAATATTACATTTATTACAAAATCTCAGTTTCTTCTTTTCAGACAAGATTTTGGTTAAATAGATGGAATATTTTAAGGTCAAATATTCCATCTATTATACCACGTGGTGTGGCCACTACTTTTCAGTTTCTTCTAGTCAGCCAAGATTTTGGTATAATAGATTAAATATTTTACATTAAGATTTTCCAAATATCCAATATACAGAAAAATTAAGGATTTTGGTATAATAGATTAAATATTTTACCTTAAAATATTCCACCTAGTATACCAAAATCTTTGCTGAGAAGAATAAACTAAGATATTGGTGTAATATTTTACCTTTTTTTTTTTTTTTTTAAATAAAATATTTACCTTTAAAATATTCTTATACCAAAATCTTGTCTGACTATAATACATAGTGTGGTCACTACTTTTTAGTTTCTTCTAGTCAGACAAGATTTTGGTATAATAGATGGAATAGTTTACCTTTTTAAAATATTTACCTAAAAATATTCCATCTATTCTACCAAAATAGATGAAATATTTTACTTCAAAATAAAATGGTTTACCTTTTTTAAAATATTTCATCTATTGTACCAAAATCTAAGTTTCTTCTTCTTCGCCAAGATTTTGGTATAAAATATTCCATCAATTTTGGTATAATAAATGGAATAGTTTACCTTTTTAAAATATTTACCTAAAAATATTCCATCTATTATACCAAAATAGATGAAATATTTTACTTTAAAATAAAATAGTTTACCTTTTAAAATATTAAATCTATTATATCAAAATCTTGTCTTGGCTGACTGTAAATTGAAAATTAGTCTAAATCTGAAAATATGCACATTGTACTATTCAACAAGTGTATATGATATTATATATGCATATGAATATGGTAATAGGAGTATATACACATATGTATATGGTAAAGGTGTATTGGAGTTATCAGCGGTGAGTTATTGGTACATATGTGAAATATAGCCACACATGCTAATAGCCTGCTGACATCAGCACATTAGTTATTGGAAAAACAAAAGTCGTTTGAGTAACAGGACTGTGCTGGGATTTTAATTGAAATATCCATTATAAAACAGTCAATTTATGAAAATTTGTATTGGATATTGGGAATAATTTACATATTGGGTAAATGGCGAAGGTGATTTAAGTAGCAGGACTGAAAGTATCAGTGAGTTGTTAGGATATAATTAGCAAATATGTTAAACATGGCCACGAGGCACATTCTACTATATATATATATATATATATATATATATATATATATATATATATATATATTTTTTTTTTTTTTAAGGAGCAGGACTGTGCTGGTATTTTAGTTGAAATATCATCCAATATACAGAAAACTAAAAGAGGATCTGAATGATGCAACTTCCTGTCCCACCATGTGACTTGTGCAATGCTCCACATTTCTCTGAGGGGCTCATGTGTAATTGCATTCATTTATTTAATACATTCATAGCAATTTCTGTAAATGTGTCAGTGTTGGCCATAGAGCACTTTGCTAAATGCTAACACACGATAGCGAGCTAATTACGGCGATACAATTACCACATCTTGAGTTTTCTTTGTAAAAAAAAAAAAAGATCATTTAAATTCACACTTAAGCATAGTAGGGAAAAGGAGGAACACAAATGTCAATTATAATTATCGATATACAACAGATACAAGTAGTCCAGCTTTTAGGTTAGTTCAAAGTGAGTTGTATATTCTATTCCTGGGTGTGACCCCTAAACTTGTTGAAAGGGATCTTCTGAGTTGTATTGTGTATTTTATTCCTGGATATGACCCCCTAAACTTGTTTTAAAGTGATTTTCTGAGTTGTATTGTATATTCTATTCCTGGGTATTTACCCCTAAACTTGTTTTAATATTGATCTTCTAAAGTTGTATTGTATATTCTATTCCTGGGTATGCCCCCTAAACTTGTTGAAAGGGATCTTCTGAGTTGTATTGTATATTCTATTCCTGGGTATGACCCCTAAACTTGTTTTAATGTGATCTTCTAAGTTGTATTGTATATTCTATTCCTGGGTATGCCCCCTAAACTTGTTGAAAGGGATCTTCTGAGTTGTATTGTATATTCTATTGCTGGGTATGACCCCTAAACTTGTTTTAAAGTGATCTCCTGAGTTGTATTGTATATTCTATTCCTGGGTATGACCCCTAAACTTGTTGAAAAGGATCTTCTGAGTTGTATTGTATATTCTATTCCTGGGTATGCCCCCTAAACTTGTTGAAAGGGATCTTCTGAGTTGTATTGTATATTCTATTGCTGGGTATGACCCCTAAACTTGTTGAAAAGGATCTTCTGAGTTGTATTGTATATTCTATTCCTGGGTATGACCCCTAAACTTGCTGAAAGGGATCTTCTGAGTTGCATTGTATATTTTATTCCTGGGTATGACCCCTAAACTTGTTTTAATGTGATCTTCTAAGTTGTATTGTATATTCTATTCCTGGGTATGACCCCTAAACTTGTTTTAATGTGATCTTCTAAGTTGTATTGTATATTCTATTCCTGGGTATGCCCCCTAAACTTGTTGAAAGGGATCTTCTGAGTTGTATTGTATATTCTATTGCTGGGTATGACCCCTAAACTTGTTTTAAAGTGATCTCCTGAGTTGTATTGTATATTCTATTCCTGGGTATGACCCCTAAACTTGTTGAAAAGGATCTTCTGAGTTGTATTGTATATTCTATTCCTGGGTATGCCCCCTAAACTTGTTGAAAGGGATCTTCTGAGTTGTATTGTATATTCTATTGCTGGGTATGACCCCTAAACTTGTTGAAAAGGATCTTCTGAGTTGTATTGTATATTCTATTCCTGGGTATGACCCCTAAACTTGCTGAAAGGGATCTTCTGAGTTGCATTGTATATTTTATTCCTGGGTATGACCCCTAAACTTGTTTTAATGTGATCTTCTAAGTTGTATTGTATATTCTATTCCTGGGTATGACCCCTAAACTTGTTTTAATGTGATCTTCTAAGTTGTATTGTATATTCTATTCCTGGGTATGCCCCCTAAACTTGTTGAAAGGGATCTTCTGAGTTGTATTGTATATTCTATTGCTGGGTATGACCCCTAAACTTGTTTTAAAGTGATCTCCTGAGTTGTATTGTATATTCTATTCCTGGGTATGACCCCTAAACTTGTTGAAAAGGATCTTCTGAGTTGTATTGTATATTCTATTCCTGGGTATGCCCCCTAAACTTGTTGAAAGGGATCTTCTGAGTTGTATTGTATATTCTATTGCTGGGTATGACCCCTAAACTTGTTGAAAAGGATCTTCTGAGTTGTATTGTATATTCTATTCCTGGGTATGACCCCTAAACTTGCTGAAAGGGATCTTCTGAGTTGCATTGTATATTTTATTCCTGGGTATGACCCCTAAACTTGTTTTAATGTGATCTTCTAAGTTGTATTGTATATTCTATTCCTGGGTATGACCCCTAAACTTGTTTTAATGTGATCTTCTAAGTTGTATTGTATATTCTATTCCTGGGTATGCCCCCTAAACTTGTTGAAAGGGATCTTCTGAGTTGTATTGTATATTCTATTGCTGGGTATGACCCCTAAACTTGTTTTAAAGTGATCTCCTGAGTTGTATTGTATATTCTATTCCTGGGTATGACCCCTAAACTTGTTGAAAAGGATCTTCTGAGTTGTATTGTATATTCTATTCCTGGGTATGCCCCCTAAACTTGTTGAAAGGGATCTTCTGAGTTGTATTGTATATTCTATTGCTGGGTATGACCCCTAAACTTGTTGAAAAGGATCTTCTGAGTTGTATTGTATATTCTATTCCTGGGTATGACCCCTAAACTTGCTGAAAGGGATCTTCTGAGTTGCATTGTATATTTTATTCCTGGGTATGACCCCTAAACTTGTTTTAATGTGATCTTCTAAGTTGTATTGTATATTCTATTCCTGGGTATGCCCCCTAAACTTGTTGAAAGGGATCTTCTGAGTTGTATTGTATATTATTTTGCTGGGTACGCCCCTTAAATGTTTGTGTTGAATACTGTTTTTTTTTAAAAACCCACCTGCCTTTACCTTCATCTTCAGGTAGCCTCACCCAACGGTCAGCTGGTCAGTTCTGTGCCTCTGGAGCAGACTCCCGCCGAGGAGGAGTCCAGGAAGTCCATCTCGCGCTCCTTTAAGGGCACGATGGCGAGCAGCTCTGAACGTAAGCTCAAATGCACTCTGCCCAAACTTAATTTATTCATAATTCACTTATATTTCCCCCCTCTCCAGCGTGTGAAGATGTCCTCACGCCTGCTGCCGTGTCTGAATGTGCCATGAAAATCCTTAATGGCTGCTTGGCCGCCATGCCTGCAGGTATGCATCACATGAGGCCAAACCTGCTCTTTGACTTCCCGCTGTAGCACAATGGAAACACTTTCATGGGTTACATTCTTTGCCAGCCAAGCCCTTCTGTAAAACCTGCAGGATTTGCTGAGTCATGTGGCTTCCAGAGCCTCTCAGCCTGTGTGAAATTGGGCTAGGGACTTATTTACTCAATTCTCAGTTGTCTACCTGCATGCATTCTTTATTTGTCCTTTTGTGCAGCTGCCAAGAATCCACCCTGCCTGTCCAGGCCGCAGTCCTTCCTGTGGGTAACCAAGTGGGTCGACTACTCCAACAAATATGGTTTTGGCTACCAGCTGTCTGACCAAAACATTGGTGTGCTCTTCAACGAGGGAACACACCTCAGCCTCTGTGACCAACGCAAGTAAGAGTTCATGATGCTAGTGACAAAACCTCATCTCTTAGGGCAGGAGCTGCAAAAAATTAAGTCTTATGTAAGTGTTATAATGAAGGCAACACATGATGTAAGTGTCTATATTAGCCTACTATCAAAATGACTTAACAAGTCTTATATAAGTGTTATAATGAAGGTAGTAACACATGATGTGTCTATATTAGCTATATTAGCCTATCAAAATGACTTAACAAGTCTTATATAAGTGTTATAATGAAGGTAACACATGATGTAACATACATCCATAAACGTGGACGCATGTGAAAAAGTGCAATATATTTATCTGTACAGTAATCTATTTATTTATTTATATATATTTATTTATTTTATATATTATTTATATATATATATATATATTTATTTATTTATTTATATATGCACCTTATTGCTTTTTTATCCTGCACTACCATGAGCTTATTCAACGAAATGTCGTTCTTATCTGTGCTGTAAAGTTCAAATTTGAATGACAATAAAAAGGAAGTCTAAGTCCATGTGTCTATAGTAGTTATATTAGCCTACTATCAAAATGACTTAACAAGTCTTATATAAGTGTTGTAACACATGATGTGTCTATATTAGCTATATTACCGTATTTTCCGCACTATAAGGCGCACCTAAAAACCACAATTTTTCTCAAAAGCTGACAGTGCGCCTAATAACCCGGTGCGCTTTATTACGATTCATTTTCATAAAGTTTCGGTCTCGCAACTTCGGTAAACAGCCGCCATCTTTTTTCCCGGTAGAACAGGAAGCGCTTCTTCTTCTACGCAAGCAACCGCCAAGGAAAGCACCCGCCCCCATAGAACAGGAAGCGCTTCTTCTTCTACTGTAAGCAACCACCCGCCCCCGGAAGAAGAAGAAAAAACGCGCGGATATCACCGTACGTTTCATTTCCTGTTTACATCTGTAAAGACCACAAAATGGCTCCTACTAAACGATCCGGTTCATAAAAAGACGCAATCTCTCCATCCGCACACGGATTACTACCGTATTTCACAGCAACTGAACTGCACTGTGGAACGGGAGCACGTACGGTGAATATTCGCTCCACAGGGAATGAGAAGTCATCCTTCACTGTGGTTCTAGCTTGCCATGCTAACTTCCACTCATGGTGATATTCAAAAGGAAGACCTTGCCAAAAGAGACCTTTCCAGCCGGCGTCATCATAAAAGCTAACTCGAAGGGATGGATGGATGAAGAAAAGATGAGCGAGTGGTTAAGGGAAGTTTACGCGAAGAGGCCTGGTGGCTTTTTTCACACAGCTCCGAAGGCGAACACACCTTCACTAAGACGGGCAGACAGCCTCGGACGACATACGCCAACATTTGCCAGTGGATCGTAAATGCCTGGGCAGATATTTCGGTCACAACTGTGGTCCGAGCTTTCCGGAAGGCAGGATTCACAGAACTACTGGACAACAACAGCGACACTGACTCCCGATGACTTCTACGAGACGGAACCGGCCATTTTGGATCCCACGCTTGCGCAACTTTTCAATTCGGACACCGAAGACGAAGAATTCGAAGGATTTACGAATGAAGAATAACTTCAGAAGGTGAGCGCTATGTTTATTTTGTGTGTTGTGACATTAACGTTCGAGCAACATTATGTTGCTATTTATTGCTCTACACCATTTTGAATTTTACTATGTTTGTGATTGCACATTTGCGTACATTTTGGGACAGAGTTGTTAGAACGCTGGTTTTCAATATATTATTAAAGTTTGACTGAACTATCTGACTGTTTTTTTGACATTCACTTTAGCGCAGCGTTTTTTTGACATTCACTTTAGCGCAGCGTAGGCGCGGCTTTTAGTCCGGGGCGGCTTATTGGTGGACAAAATTATGAAATATGTAATTCATAGAAGGTGCGGCTAATAATCCGGTGCGCCTTATAGTGCGGAAAATACGGTAGCCTACTATCAAAATGACTTAACAAGTCTTATGTAAGTGTTATAATGAAGGTAACACATGATGTAACATACATCCATAAACGTGGACGCATGTGAAAAAGTGCAATATATTTATCTGTACAGTAATCTATTTATTTATTTTATATATTATTTATATATATTTATTTATTTATATATGCACCTTATTGCTTTTTTATCCTGCACTACCATGAGCTTATGTAACGAAATGTCGTTCTTATCTGTGCTGTAAAGTTCAAATTTGAATGACAATAAAAAGGAAGTCTAAGTCCATGTGTCTATAGTAGTTATATTAGCCTACTATCAAAATTACATTAAAAGTCTTATATACTGTAAGTGTTATAATGAAGGCAACACATGGTGTAAATGTATATTAGTTGCATTAGCCTACTATCAAAATGACTTTAAAAGTCTTATATAAGTGTTATAATGAAGACATGACGTAATTGTGTATATTAGCCTACTATCAAAATGACTGTCGCAGGCTGTTAAAAATGTTGAAATGTAATATTTACTCTACACATTTTTACAACATCGGAAAACATAAGTGAAACGGAGACTGAGATAACTCCTGGAAATGACTGTCTTAGAATGGCCAAAGGTATAGATGTGTCCAAATTAAAAGAAACGGCAGGTTGTCTTTTTCTCATGGATTCAACGCATGCTGGGTAACGTTTACTGTGGTCTGGAACAGCATGGCACACAAACAACTATCATAATTGCAGCTAATATTACATACAGATAATGTGTCATGAGACATACAAATATAAATTAAATACACAGAGGACACAAAGAAAATTAAATGAGCTCAAATAGACTTACAAACGAGGCATAATGATGTAATATTAGCCGAAGTAGCATGTTAGCATCAATTAGCTTGCAGTCATTCACTGACCAAATATGTCTGATTATCACTCCACACAAGTCAATAACATCAACAAAGTTCACCTTTGTGCATTCACACACAGCATAAAACGCTTGGTGGACAAAATGAGACAAAGGACTATGGGGGTTAATTTGTCTTTATTATGAAAACTTTTTTATTTTTACGCTGAATTTATGTACCTGAGTTTTTTGCGTTTTGAATTTTGTGAACTGTATTTTTTTACATCAAATTATACTAACAATTTCATTAAAAATAAATTCAGTGTAAAAAAAAAAAAAAATGGAAATGTTAATTATGTTGTATTATGCCAAGGTAGCCCAGTTAACTGCTTTTTTTCATGCTGTTTTGCAAGAGCCGTGTCATGTGACTTCAAACTTGACACCTCATTGGCTGGTTCTGAGACAGTATCCATTGCTTCTGTCTTAATTTACCAGATGTGACTCTTTGACATTTTTCGGCACTGACTTTTTTTTTTTTTTACACTGAATTTATTTTCAATTACATTTTCAGCATAATTCGTTGTAAAAATTCAGTACAGAAAACTCAAACGCGACACATTCCGTTTCATAAATTCAGTGTACTTAAAAGCTTTCGTAATAAAGACACAAATTAACCTCCATAAGGAGTGGCATAAAACACATCTTTCTGTGGCAGCATCTGAGAAATTTGTACATATAAACAAAATAGGGTGAATTCAAGGACCGCTGAAATTGGTAGGACAAAACGGCTCTCACCAAATACTGTCATCAGTGAAGCATGTTTATTATAAACACTGGGATTTATATAAATTAGGAAGGTTAGGGTCATGTTTGTCTGACACAAACCTTATTAAAACTAAATATAATTGTTTTCCATTGTCACACATTTTTGAAAAACTCTTCTCCGCAGCAAAGCTTCATAGTAACGTTTTGTTCTGCTCCCACAGGACTGTGCACTACTGCTTGACCAACAATAAGCACTTTAGTTTCCCTGCCAGCTCTCTACCCGAGCAGCTTCGCAGCCAGAAACAAATAGTAGAGCTCATGGCCAACTACATGGAACAGAATCTCATGGAGGTACAAAAAATACTTGACTTGGTTGCCACCTATGAAAAGAAAGTCCTCAACCTGTTTTTGCTGGTGGACAGGGTGGAGATCTGCACTGTCGGGATGAAGTTGCAGGTCCTCCTCCTCTGCTGCTGCAATGGGTGAAGACTGACCACGCACTTGTGATGCTCTTCAACAACGGCACTTTGCAGGTTAGAACCACATTTTATTGCCCTTCAAATACAACTGAATTGCTTCTTGAACAGGGTTTGCATTGAAGCAAGGTTCTCCTTAAAGGCCTACTGAAATGCGATTTTCTTATTTAAACGAGGATAGCAGTTCCATTCTGTCATACTTGATCATTTCGCGATATTGCCATATTTTTGCTGAAAGGATTTAGTAGAGAACATCGACGATAAAGTTCGAAACTTTTGGTCGCTGATCAAAAAAGCCTTGCCTGTACCGGAAGTAGCAGACGAGTAGCGTGACGTCACCGGTTGTGGAGCTCCTCACATCTGCACATTGTTTACAATCATGGCCACCAGCAGCGAGAGCGATTCGGACCGAGAAAGCGACGATTTCCCCATTAATTTGAGCGAGGATGAACGATTCGTGGATGAGGAAAGTGAGAGTGAAGGACTAGAGGGCAGTGGGAGCGATTCAGATAGGGAAGATGCTGTGAGAGGCGGGTGGGACCTGATATTCAGCTGGGAATGACTAAAACAGTAAATAAACACAAGACATATATATATATATACTCTATTAGCCACAACACAACCAGGCTTATATTTAATATGCCACAAATGAATCCCGCATAACAAACACCTCCCCCCTCCCGTCCATATAACCCGCCAATACAACTCAAACACCTGCACAACACACTCAATCCCACAGCCCAAAGTACCGTTCACCTCCCCAAAGTTCATACAGCACATATATTTCCCCAAAGTTATGTACGTGACATGCACATAGCGGCACGCACGTACGGGCAAGCGATCAAATGTTTGGAAGCCGCAGCTGCATGCGTACTCACGGTACCGTGTCTGCGTATCCAACTCAAAGTCCTCCTGGTAAGAGTCTCTGTTGTCCCAGTTCTCCAAAGGCCAATAGTAAAGCTTGACTGTCATCTTACCGGAATGTAAACAATGAAACACCGGCTGTGTTTGTGTTGCTGCAGCCGCCCGCAATACACCGCTTCCCACCTACAGCTTTCTTCTTTGCTGTCTCCATTGTTCATTGAACAAATTGCAAAAGATTCACCAACACAGATGTCCAGAATACTGTGGAATTTTGCGACGAAAACAGACTACTTAATAGCTGGCCACCATGCTGTCCCAAAATGTCCTCTACAATCCGTGACGTCACGCGCTGACGTCATCAAACCGAGACGTTTTCAGCAGGATATTTCGCGCAAAATTTAAAATTGCACTTTAGTAAGCTAACCCGGCCGTATTGGCATGTGTTGCAATGTTAAGATTTCATCATTGATATATAAACTATCAGACTGCGTGGTCGGTAGTAGTGGGTTTCAGTAGGCCTTTAGGCTTGTAAATCTCGTGTGTGTGTGTGTGTGTGTGTGTTATGCAACCACCCTGACGACACACTCACTAGCTTGGTGGTGCACTCAGTTTGAAATCACAAAACGTCTGTACATTAACAGAATTTACTTCTATTAATTTTCTCGGCGTGCACGGGAAAGGAGGGAGAGGGAGGAGGCAGTGTCGACAACGCTGTGGATACTTTGTGAATGTTTCAAAGCACACATTGCTTTCTTTGGACTCCTATTGAGCAAGTAACATTGGTTTATAATAGAGTATCATGAGGAGGACAAGGATGCCTGGTGGGATGTGTTGTGGTGGTCTACAGCCATGCATTTGTAGTTTTTGTACCCTTTTTTTTTAACATCTAAACTGCACGGCTTGCAATGTTCATTTCCCAAACGCGGCGATCCTGACCGTTGGTCTTCCTCTGGCAGGTGAACTTCTACACGGACCACACCAAGATCATCCTGTGCAAGTCTTCGGACGCCTCCTACCTGCTGACCTACATCAGCCGCGAGCGCGTCTCCTACACGTACGCCCTCGGCGCGCTGAGCCAGGCGGGCTGCACCTCGGAGCTGCGACACCGCCTCAGGTACGTGGTGCATCTCCTGCAGCACCACGCCGACGCCTGAGCGCTCCGTCGTCCTCCCGAGTGTCCGCCCCCTCCCCCGTGCGCCAACGACCATCTCGTCCTCTGATTGTTTCGCCGTGCCAAAACTCTCCGGAGCAATATCCCCCTCCCCCGCCTGGACCGGTGCTGAGGCAGCTGATGATGCCGTTGATGTGATGAAGTTGCCAGATGACGCATTTTAGCCTCTTAAGGCTTTGTGCCTGTCCAGCCTTTGCCTCAAAGGTGCTCTTGGAAGGACGTGATGATGGATCCCCTCACATGTAGATGCCTCAAAAACCACAAGCATTCAGCTTCTCCTCATAGCTTCCATTAGTGCCAGGTGTGTGTCTCTATTGTCACCAAACATACGTTGTTTTGAGTGACCTTGCAGCACAGAACTTTGTAGGGAATGACTGACCCTCCTGACCTCTGTGTTCATCTTGTTGAAAGCAGAAGATGCGAGCCAGCGTTGGGATCTTTACCTCACATGCACACTCCACATTCCTGGCCATATTTTGGTGAGGATCAGAGAAAGCCTTTGCTTCTTCGGCCCTTATCGACATTTTTTTCTTTGGTGCGTTCACTGACCTAAGGGGCTATGGGAGCAACACAATACACTGTTAGAAAAGCAACCGTCTTAGATTATTTTTTTTATTTTTTTTTTATACCATCACCTGTTTTTTGTTTTTAAATGAATACCAAAAGCATTTTTAAAGTTTTAGACTCACGTGAGGTGACTGTGGGTCTGGAAAGGAGGGAAGGGAGGGGGTGAAAAGTGCCTTTTGGAGGGATGTCTGTAAAGTGCAATAACCCTTTTTTTTTTTTTTTTTTTTTTTTTTTTGGTTTGAATGTCCAGCTGACAGATTTAACGGTTGGATGTACTTTTGCGCTTTTGCCGAAGTTCAAAAGCGCGTCCAACAGCACTACACTCACTACCCGGTGTATTAAGCTTTTAAAATGGTGGATGTAATATTTAGGGTGGAAAAAGAAAACCTTGTACTCGATGTCTTTAGCGGTTCGCAGTGCTTTTCTCCACCCAGAAGTTGTATCCTGAAAACTGTGACCTGGAATGCAAGTGTGGTGTACACGTGTTGTTTGCAAAAACATTGTGAAAGCCATCTGCCGATTTAGACAAATTCTTTATTTTCTTGGCACATAATGTCTTGTTAATTTAATTTTTTTTATTTATTCTTTTTTTTTTTTATTTATTGTGTAAATGTTGGTCTTGACACAAAGAAATGTTAAATTCCACTCACTTTTTGTATGCATTGTACGGGGGGAACGGGACAAAAATAAAGTTTATTGAAAAGAGCCTTGGTTTGATCCTGTTAAACATTATTATTATTATTATTATTATTAGTAGTAGTAATTTGATTTGCTTTGGCCCTCAATCACAATTGGATGTGGTCTTCAATATACAGTATGTGAGACACATTTTGACCAGAACTTCATTTAAAGAAAGAATAAGTGCGCTTTTTAAAATGCTGTAACATAAGATGCAGTCGACAGCGGAAATGGATATTTCATCAACATCCGGTTTCCGTTTCTATTTAAAACCACTGAATTGTCGGTGCATCAATTGTCAATAGTGCACTAATAATAGTCTATATGAATATATATTTTGATTCAGGAAAAAAAAGCGATTGTTGAAACACCGGAATTGACGCTGTGGCGCATTTGTTTACATGTGAGTTGAACAATAAATCTCATTTAGATCCACGCTGATGTCTGTGTCATCTCTACTTAACAAACATAAAAATATTACATATATTACACTATATACATCCATTCATACTTTTATATTACTTTAATATCACGTAAAAAAAAACTCATTTTTAAGGTGTGGCGACTTTTATTTTATTTTGTAGTAGTAGCGACTTCCTCCCGGTCAACTTCCTTTGTTTTCGCTTTATGGACGTGTGCATGCAAGTGACGTCGGGGACACATTGGGGCCACATTGGGGTCTGTGCGTGTTTGTTCTACTTGATGTGTAAACAGTCAGCTGGGAAAAATCAGATTTGGGCCACTTTGGCCCCTCCTATTGTGGGGCCACATGGGGGACACATTGGGGCCACATTGGTGCCACATTGGGGGACACATTGGGGCCACATTTGGGTCTGGGCGCGTTTACACTGCAGTCTGATAAAGATCACATCCTACTTGATGTGTAAACAGTCAGCTGGGAAAAATCAGATTAAGAAAAATCAGATTTGGGCCACTTTGGCCCCTCCTAATGTGGGGGCCACATGGGGGAAACATTGGGGCCACATGGGGTCCAACTTGGGGCCAGATTGAGGCCACATTGGGGCCACATGGGGGCCACATTGGGGCCACATGGGGAACACATGGGGGCCACATTGGGGCCAGATTGAGGCCACATTGGGGTCTGTGCGCGTTTACACTGCAGTCTGATAAAGATCACATTCTACTTGATGTGTAAACAGTCAGCTGGGAAAAATCAGATGTAAAAAAAAATCTGATTTGGGCCACTTTGGCCCCTCCTAATGTGGGGGGCACATGGGGGACACATTGGGACACATTGGTGCCACATTGGGGGACACATTGGTGCCACATTGGGGGCCACATTGGTGCCACATTGGGGGCCACATTGGGGTCTGTGCGCGTTTACACTGCAGTCTGATAAAGATCACATTCTACTTGATGTGTAAACAGTCAGCTGGGAAAAATCAGATGTAAAAAAAAATCAGATTTGGGCCACTTTGGCCCCTCCAAATGTGGGGGCCACATGGGGGACACATTGGGGACACATTGGTGCCACATTGGGGCCACATGGGGGACACATTGGGGCCACATGGGGGACATATTGGGGCCACACGGGGCCACATTGGGGCCACATTGGGCTCTGTGCGCGTTTACACTGCAGTCTGATAAAGATCACATTCTACTTGATGTGTAAACAGTCAACTGGGAAAAATCGGATGTAAAAAAAATCAGATTTGGGCCACTTTGGCCTGCAGTGTAAACGTGGTCGACTACCTTCTGATGTGACCTGAATCTGATGCTAAAAGATCAGATTTGGAGCGTTTAGACTGGCAAAAAACCCCCAGATCTGTGTCACTTGAGGGCAAAATATTCCAGTTTGGTGTGCAGTGTAAACGTGTTAAGTGTAAGACAGCAGGACTCACTTGTCACTTGTCCTCAAGCAAACTGTGACAGAGTAGAGAAGGGAGATGTTGTCAAATGTCAACCACAGGAAAGGAAAGTGGGGCAATGTGATCACGAAGCCGCTTTGCTTTCCAGTGTGAAGCGGAAATGTGCTGATCTGACACTTTGGCGTGCACAGCTCCTGTCATATCCTCTACTTTTCATCTGATAATAATCAAAGACCACAGAATTAGCCTTTGGAACAATAGTGTATTAATATCACAACCCAGTTTGTGCTGATGAAGACATGTTTTGTTGTTGTGTTATGAAACCTCTTTAGCTGCTGATTGCAACTTGCTCAAAGTAAAAGGATTACAAACCCAAACAATAAATAAGAACTCTACCGGCCTGATTATGTGACCATTGGTGGTTTAACAATTATTAAAGCAACCAACAATTTGCAGTCTTGTTTTTGTCACGCTGGGCTATACAATCAATGATAGCTAACGTTATCAGCTGAATTATTGATGTCATTATGTGCTGAAATCGGAAAGAGAGCGGATCACAAAGTAACACCCTGGAGAGTTAGAGTCGTCTACGTTGCAAACAGCCTCTTTACACAAACCAAGAAGGTTAATGTGAGTCAACCAATGAATTGGGATATTCAAGTGAAATTAGCACAGCATTGACTTGTATGACCCAATCCAAGCAACCTTCCCTAGTCATGGCGCATAAAAAAACGCAGTCAACGCGCATGGTCGCAGGTAACACAACCTGCTCACTGAACTTTGGAGATATTTTTTTTTTTAAAACGTCCAAGCGCCATAAAAATGTCAAAATGACACCCATTTAAATCCATTACAAAGCACAATGCAAAACACTCCCCGCATTTATCCATGTTGGCCGCATTTCAGCTACTTGATATTTCTGATTGACTACAAAACTTTAAGGAGGTCGTCATGGAAGTAAACAAGGTAGGAGTCCAACTTTCACATAATCTTAATATCCAATTATTTTTAATCAATCAATCAATCAATCAAAGTTTATTTATATAGCCTGTAATCACAAATGCCTCTAAGGGCTGCACAAACCACAATATTAATTAAATATCCACTATATTAATATAATAAGTACACACACACGCATATATATATATATATATATATATATATATATATATATATATATATATATATATATATATATATATATATATATATATATGTGTGTATGTGTGGGAAAAAAATCACAAGACTACTTCATCTCTACATGCCTGTTTCATGAGGGGTTCCCTCAATCATCAGGAGATTTTAATAGAAGCATTCACATACCATGGTTTATATAGGGCACAGAACGGGTAGGTACAGGCAGGCGTAGGGGCGTGGTGAT